>NW_026462062.1:0-1376 GCF_021730395.1 Mercenaria mercenaria | reverse complement strand
GATCTTCTGAAATATATGGCCTCTAGAGAGGTCACAAGGTTTTTCTATTTTTAGACCTACTGACCTAGTTTTTGACCGCACGTGACCCAGTTTCAAACTTGACCTAGATATCATCAAGATGAACATTCTGACCAACTTTCATAAAGATCCCATGAAAAATGTGACCTCTTGAGTGGTCACAAGCAAAGGTTTACGCACGCACGGACGGACGCTGCGCGATCACAAAAGCTCACCTTGTCACTTTGTGACAGGTGAGCTAAAAATCATTCTGTTCAAACAAACCGTTGTTCATAATGTTTATTTACAGTTATCACTTTCACATACACATTTTTTTAATTTACCAAATGATGCATACTTCTGGCACTGTAAATATATCTTGAAACAACACAACTTCACATTTCGGCAGTTCTGTGAATAGCTAGATTTCTAACGCCATGTCACATCGTACGCATGAGCAACATTTGAGATATGACGACGTGAGGTATAATAAATCGTGGCGACCTCTTAGTTAGTTCGTCTTTTGTGTAAATATCTTTGATTGGGACTTAGAATGCAAATCGTTAATATAGGTTCATTGAATAAAATATATTGGATTTTACACAACTGAATTGCTGATATAAGAAAACAAGACAACTTACCAATTTCGAACTTTCTCGTCTTTGCACGCTTATTTCGAGCAGAAACAATTTCGGTAAGTGGGATGGAATACTTGATTGGTATATCATCACCCTTTACTTGCTTTGCCTTTTGTAACATCCTTGTCGCCAGGGATGCAGCCGTTTGTATTTCTTCACTCTCTGGACTGTACGGACTCTCTTCTCCATCATCATATATTACCCTTACACGGAAAATATACGTAGCGTTTGACTTCAGGTCGGAGAGGTTAGCAGAAGCAGTATAGTACTCTCCTTGATACGGCTTCCACTTCCGGTCACCACCCATATCTTTGAAGTAAAGCTGGTAACAATCCTTGTCTCCAAACTTTGTTGGAGCATCCCATACTAACGTAATTGCGTCTGCTAGTATTTCTGACGCTTTTGGTCTACCAGGTATAACCTTAAATATAAAACACTAAATGACACGACAGTGAAGATAGACTGTGATTCATAGAAAAGTGAACATTGCTTAATAATTGCAATTCATATTTAATCTGATGTTCAACTTTTGTGCAAGTTAAGAGGAAAACAAAATCATAAATAAAGTCATTTATTTCATTTAATGACAGCTCAGTTAGGGTATCATATATGTAGGCTTAACAATAATTTAAACATGACATAAAAAAGCACACAAAAACCACTGTCAAATGCTTTAGTAAAAGTAAATTAGGCATACATCTCAGTATTTTTTTAATAGTTACTCGGCCGAATCCTAGAGAT
>NW_026462061.1:0-70543 GCF_021730395.1 Mercenaria mercenaria | reverse complement strand
GATCCGACGTTGCAAAATCACGTGAGCCGAATACAAAATCCCAGATTTAGCTACTGTTATAATGACGCTTTTAGTCTATACCTTCAACCTTTTTTGTTATTAAATGAATTCTTCAATATTTGTCTATTTTAAAATAGAACTGAGTGTAGTTTTTATTGGCACTACTTATAGAACTGTGTCAGGTCATGCATATTAAATGAAAGTCCGTCAACATAAAATACAAAAAGCTACAATACGGATTTTTTTCAGCCTGTTCATATTTACTAGTGAAATATAAGACATATTTGTGACAGAATTGATATAGATATATAATAAAAGATATCCTGCAGAAACAGAGTAGCCATGGAACTGTTCATACACCTGTAAAGTCACCGTTTCAGAAGAATTGCATTTGTTTCAAATCTTTTATATTGTATAGCGTAAGAAATTTTATTGAGGTGCTTATGGAATATTTTGATATTGTTTAAATGCGATCAGATTTATGATTAATTATTAAATATAATTATATAACATTTTTAGTCAGCTAGTAGGGGAGAAAAGTGGGGGAATGCATGAACTGACAGAGGGCTGGTTGCTGGGGTCACAGAACATTGAGAATCTATGGTTCATATATGAAGCATAATATATTGCCAGCTGAGTTTTCGTTTTCTTAGTTAGGTATTTATCCATTTGCAGTTCGTATTTATCCAGTACTGATTGTTATATCAGTCAGGATTTATCCGCAAATCTAAACCCACCTGATAATCAATAAGTTTTTAAGATATACATTTTTATAATTTGATACCGTTACACATTGTCATAGAGATGTTTATTGAACTAACACAGTTGGTAAGTTAGGTATTACTGCAATTTCAGGTACTTTGAAACGTTCATTTTGAATACTTTTTCGAGTTTTCGAGTACATCTTAATGATATCTGGTAACATAAAGTGATTTGTCGGACAAAATATTTAGTACACAAATCATGTTACCAATACAGGGTATTATGGCTATTAAATATTTCACCCCAACATTGCACACAAACATAAAACAATTTAAAAGAGATAAGAAAATAAACTATATACATGTCTAGCTAAAAAAAATGTTTTTGAATTCGCTATTCAATTCATAGACTTATGTCAAGTCTTGCACGAATTAATGAAAGCTGTATGGCAAAATGCCCAATGCTCAGGATGTAGAATACAATACGGAATTTGGTTCTTGCCTCTTCGTTTTTACTTGCAAAATACAAACCGTATTTTTTATGATATATACAGTAATGTAATATTAAAATTGTTGGATGCAGGAAGAAAGAAAAAGAAAGGAATACAGGAGAGAGAGAGAGAGAGAGAGTGGGGGTGGGGGGGGGAGGAGGAGGAGGAGGAGGAGGAGGAGGAGGAGAGAGAGAGAGAGAGAGAGAGAGAGAGAGATTTTGTAGCTTATTGTGAAAAAGTACTTAATTAAATATTGTTTTGTTGTCTTTAGGTTTTGGTCCTAAATCAATATCATTCTTTCTGAAAGTATTAAAGTATTTCAGTTGGTTTCATCGGCTTTTCTTTTCGATTACTTGCGACCATAATTTATATTTTTCTATTTATGGTTGAAGCCAGATATCTTAGTAGTGCTTGTTCCCGGCAGTAAGGAGCATAATATCTTTACTTTATATTAAAATAATCTTACGGAATCGGAGGCCATTCTTTTTTAGATACGAATCTGATACAATTTGACAAACACTGCTGAAGTTTTCTCTAGTTTTGTGTCGGTAGTTAGCTATCGAATTGATTATAGTCAAACCGTTGTTATGCTCAAATCGGTCTCCGCAAATAATTTGTTTCCTCAGGGAAATTTGACTGTATATTGAAATGACCTTACGTAATCGGAGGCCGTTCTTTTCTTTTATATAACCTGATCAGATGTAGAAGTGATCTGGCAAACATTGCTAAATTTTTCTCTATATGTACTTTGGTGGTTTTGTTCCGAATTTATCATTTCTAGCTATTTTTATACATAAGTATTATCCCCAAATAATTTGTTTTACCAGGGCCAGACGTTTGGGCTGACCAGACAACTGTGTGATTTAATATTTTACGCTGATCTGTTATCACGTTGCAACACTGTCTCTTGGTGGACCAGAGGATTTTGCCAAACCATTGCAGAAACATATTATTCCGCCGTTAGCAAATATGGCGAGGACCACTATGAAGACCCTTCACTAGCGTGGTGCAGCGAGTATTGGGTTGCAAGCTGCCTGTACTGACATGCTACACTTGAACTCTACCGAAATAGGACTGAATATAACTACTTTAGGATACATTCGTGTAATATATATTATTCACATATTCACATATTTTAGAAAATAATTTTGTGATATAATCTGAATGCTTGAATTTAATATGCAATTGTTTTATTTTCTTATTCTTCGAACAATGAAATAATGATGATAATGATAATGAATATATATTTTTCTCCTTTTAGATTTATGAAAATTTGTTACTTACATTGGTTAAATAACTCCATACACTTAACTGCATATAACCAGACATGGAAGTAAAAAATCGCTCTGAACTATTGTCCGTCGTTTATTCTCAGCTGAAATAAAGATATACGTGACCATAACATTGGCTATAATTCTAGTTCAAAAGAGATACATGTGACTAGAATTTCGTTCTTGGTGAAAACAGATACATATGGCTATGCCTTTTGCCGACAAAAATGACACATGTGGCTAGTATACTTTTCTGGCTACAATTTTTAAAAGATACATGTACTATAATTTTGGTTACAATGTACATAATTACTAAAACTTTGTTGAAAAAAAGGGTAACAGTGACAATAACTTTAGTTGCAAACAGACACTTTTGACTACAACTTAGTTATAAAAGGTACTTGTGGCTAAAACTTTTATGAAAAAAGATACCTGTGTTTCTAATTTTGTTGCAAAAAGATACATGTGGCTATAACTTTGTTCAAAAAGATACTTGAGGCTATAACTTTGTTTGAAAAGATACTTAATGTTTAAAAAGATGCTTGAGGCTATAACTTTGTTGCAAAAAGATACATGTGACTATAACTATATTGCAAAAAGATACACGCGGCTTTAACTTTGTTGAAAAAAAGATACTTATCGTAACAAATTTTTTTAAAAATAGATACATTTTATTATAACTTTGGCTATAAATTTAGTTCAAAAGAGATGCGTGTTGCTATAAGTTTACTTATAAAAATGTGACTATAATTTGTTGCAAAAACATACCTTTGGCTATAACTTTGTTGAAAAAAAGATACATATGGCTATAACTTTCTTGCAAAAAGATATCTGTGGCTATAACTTTGTTGCTAAAAGATACATATGCCTAAAACTTTGTTGATTGTTGAAAAAATACTTGAGACTATAACTTTGTTGAAAAAGGTATATTTGGGGGCGGGGCGGGGGTGGAGGGGGGGGGGACTTTACCAGTCTAAGGACCATAGACTCGAATGTATCTAATGATATGCATGGAAACCATAATCATCCACTGTTACTTGTAGGACTTGTTCATGTTGAAAAGGACCGTTAATGTATTAATTCTCTTACTTCCGGTTCACTTAGGCATTTCAATCTTCTTAAGTGACCAGATCTTTTCTTTTACAAAATAAACGTGTATTTTATCTGTTATTCTAACACAATCCATCACATTTCTTCTAAGTAAAGAGAAACAACTTGTACGCTTACTTCCGAATCACTTGCCCACGATAATGGGTTCAAAACCTTGCTTCGGATGCAGAATTATTTTTATATGAGAAATTCATTCAGCTAGTTTACGGATTGTGGTGGTTTACACAAGTGCCCGTCCGTGAATGTCGTAAGAGGCACTTGGGGTCTCCCTCCACTATGAAAGGCTACTAAGTAGCCATATGATCTTTAATTGTGTCCATGTGACATTAAACCCAATAAAATATCATAAACTGAACCTAATATCTCTACACATATTCAATTAATTTACTATAAATATATACTTTCGTAGTTCCTCAATAAATATCTACATTTGATATTGTCGTTGTCGTTATTTTCTTAGTTATTTATGGTTATGGCTTCTGGTTGAAAATGTTTAGGGTAATCGGCAGTATCTATTTACCAAGTAAAATTGTCTGCCATTGGTGTTATATGAGTTGGATGTGTTTGAAACTTATTTTATTTCATAAATTAAAACTCATATGATTATTGGCCAAAATATATGGAATGATAAATATTTGGTGAAACATATGCACGTTTTACCATAGAGTATTTTCTTGAAAAAAGTTAATGCCCGATTGTGACGGTCAACGGATATATTTCTAGCAATTTTATTATATGTTTTAGATAGTTCTTCCATCCTGAGAAGGATAAAAAGTTTAAAGTTATAAAAGGCTTTTAACCAGTAGCATAAAAATGTTGGCCGATGAAAATGTAGTTAGTTTCCTCTTGTCTAAGTTTTTTTCTCTATATTTTGCTGAGCATAACCATCCGAAGAAATCATTTCAATGTATTTCTATTTTAAGTCTAGTGGCCCCTAAAAGGGTCAGAGTGCTCCTTTTTGAACAAATTTGGCATAAGACCTTATATTGATGTTACAGAACAAGTTTGATGGAGATCCACCATACGGTTCATGAGAAGAAGTATTTAAAAGGTATTTCTCTCTAAAACTCAAGTGGCCTATAAAAGGGACCTAGTGCGCCCAATTGAACAAACATGGTAAAGGACCTTATAATGATGTTCCAGACAAGGTTTGATGAAGACTAATCAAACAGTTCAAGAGAAAATGTTATTTAAAATTTCTAATTTTAACTCTAGAAGCCTCCAAATATATGCCAAGAATCTCTAATTGCACAAATTAATTAAAGGACCTTATAATGAAGCTTTAAAATAAGTTTGATGAAGATCCATTTAGCAGTTAATGAGAACACATTTAAGGCATTTCTATTTTAAATTCTAGTGGCCGCTAAAAGGGGCCAAATTTTTGAAAGAACATTACACTGATGCTACAGACTTAGTTTGATTAAAATCCATTGAGCAGTTTATGAGAAGGAGTCGGTAAAAGGTATTATCATTTTTAGCCTTTGCGGCCCATAAAAGGGTTACAGACAATGTATGATGAAGATTCATGAGAAAAAGTCGTTAAACGGTATTTCCAAAGCCTAGCTCTTGCGGCCCCTAAAAGGTATATATAAAGAAATTGTTTATTTCAATAGGATTAAATCAGTGACGTAACAAAGAAATGACAGAAATGACAGAAAGTTTCTTTTATGTGCCCGGGCATATAAACATTGAACTGTCTACTTGTCTCATGTGACCTTCAACTTCAACCCTTCAAACTTAAAACCTTGATAAACAACACTTTTGGTCTACAGCCCACATAAATGACCCAAATTAGTTGATACTTGCACTCAACAAACGTTGTGGCAAGGTCTTCAAACAGAGCAATACAGATTACCTTGATCTTCATATGAGTTTCACCTTCACACTTAAAACCTTAATAGACAATATTTATTGGGTTTACAGCCTGAATAAATGACACAGATTAGTTTATACTCGCACTCAATAAATCTTGTGGCAAGACCTCACAAACTGATTTATATATACTGACTTTGATCTTCATCTGTCCGTAGGAACCAGATTGCCTACAGCCCTTATTAATGACCCAATTTAATTCACACTAATACTTAACTACCCTTATGGCAAGACCTGCATATAATGACTTTGATCCTAAAACATTAACCTTTAAACTTAAAACCTTGATACACAACAATTTTGGTCCAACAGCCCGTATAAATAACCAAACTTAGTTCTTACTCGCATCCAATAAACTGTGTGGCAAGTCCTACAAACTGACCTCTATATAGGTGATAGACCGTCGTATGATCTTCAACTTCATACTTAATACCTCAAAAACAACATTTTTAGTCATACACTAGGATCATGATTTTGCATTTTGAAAACGCAGCTCCATGTTTCAGTTAATTGTATAAAAGACTGTAATCAATGACTGACTAATTGTAGTGATGAAATGTTCTTTTTTTTATTTCTTCAGGAACGTACTAGCAAAATTTTGATAAATGCTACATTTCTTAATGTTAAATATTAAACTAAATGAGAATTATTTGTTAGTAAAGTATGTACAAAATAATATTAGTTTTAGTGTTTTCTTTCGAATTCGTAGTCATCGGGATAACAATGGCATCTTTCATTTGGTCAACAAATAAATGGAGTTGGCCGAACGGACGACTTAATATTTACCTTTCTGAGAGAGATACTTAGATTTAATTACGAATGACAACTTTTATGTAAAATAATAGTGATACTCCTTTTTCGACCAATCATTTCACTTGTCCACACATTCTGTCAAGGTACAACAAGAGAGTTTGCCGCGCGTCAAGAGAGATATGTTTAGAGAACCTATAATGAACTGTTCCGCCTCCGTCAAGCACTGTGCCTCCCCCTTGGTCAATTATTAACAACGACAGCTGGCGGCATGCAGCATGTGTGGAACAGTTCTATGTCGACATCCCATACCAACTACAAATGCAACCAGTTCATCCAGTTAAAATGTAAATTGCCAAACTAGGTTAGGACATCTTTGTAAAATATCCGACAGAACAAATCCGGTGGTTAATTGTTAAAAAAATAACCATATTACACGCCAACGTTTATAGATTACGAACGAATAAAGCCTTTCCCGCCCGTCCTATTTTTCGGCCTTTAGAGGGCAAGGCCGAGGACAGTCACAAATATAAAAATATTTCGCTAGAACAATGCAATCTTGATGTATATTTATCTACCCTAGCATTTTCTCCAATGGATTTATCAGTCCTGGAAAGATATTTACAATTTATGATCAAAACGAAATACACCTTTTAAAAGCGGATTCCCAATATAGTATAGCGGTTCATGCAAGGCCTAGGATTCTCTTAGCATTAAATGTACAAAACTGAACCCTGATATCATTCAGAAACGAAAAGATGCGGAAGTTGAAGCTGATAGGATATCGGGCTCTATTTAAAGATCCACCTTTGAGTTCTCAGCTTTTGAGTTATTGGGCTTTAATTCGCTTTGATAATTAATAATACTTTCATAAGGCACTTCCTTTTTGTGCTTCAACTCTATAGTTGCCTCACTTAAAAAATGCTAGGGTTATAGAATTTTTGGTTAAATCAATACTAAATAAGGAAAGTTTAATTTATTCTGTCGATGACTTTCCAAACAAAAAACACGGACACTTGCGCCGTAGCATTAAGACTGTTTTCAGTCAATAATGTTTGTCAGGAGGTAAATGTCCCGCAAGCCACAGACAAAACCTTAGGCCAAGTCGAGGTTTTTGTATTTTTAAGCTTAGAACAGGATTCCAATGAAACGGTTGTTAGAATTGCAATACATTGTTTGAAAAAGCAAGATTTACTATCGAAACCCAAAACATCGTTGAAAGATATGTATTTTCTCATCAATTTGGCTCCTTGAAGTGTCGTTACTGGGCTGTTGTAACCGGCAGACCTTTATTCGTCGGTGGATAAATGTTATTTGAGGTCTGACTAAGTCATTTTATCGTAGACATCCACATTGACATAGAAATGTGATTAAATTTTGTTCAAAATTATAATGGTATTTCCGTTTTTCATAATTGCTTTTGGGTCACAAATGAGTGTGTTCATTTGTTTACGGAATTTTTGTGGATTTTGGTATATACTACTACTATTATTATTATTATACCAGATTTGTTGAGCGCCCTTTTCATATGAAATATACGTTCAAGGGCGCTTTACAATTAAACATGTGACATATCGCACTCACAAAACATGACATACGCAATCATAAGAACAACTGCTGAATCTAAAACTGAATAATTTGATTAAACGCCTATTCTTATAAATGCTTTATTCAATTTGTACATTATGATAATAAAAGTTATTATAACAATATTAATAATGACAATGATATTAATTACAGCCTTAATTGTAACAAACAGTCATGACCGCACCCCTCCCCTTGAGGTCATTTTACCTCTATCGCCATTACCAGTGCTTAAAGCATCTGGTACGCCCAGACGAGCTACATATAGAGGTTCAAACCCATCCTGGTAATGGTGCCATCATATACTGTTTAAGAAAGAAATACTACACACTACCCTACCTATAGAGCCTTACCAACAAATGCGTTTATAAAACAAACCTTGTAAAACGTTTTACAAAAGTTTAAGAGCTATCACCTGCTGTTTTCGCATGATAAACAGTTATAAAAGAAAAGAAAGAAAGAAAAAAAGAAAGAAAAAAACAAAAAGAAAACCCATCCAAACAATGCCACGAAATCTCTGAAATTCAGTGTCTTAAAGTGAAACTCAAGTATTGCAAAACACACACATAGAATGTAATAACCCTTAAACTGTGGCATGATGAAATAAAGGATGAATTGCCAATTTAGTTAATTACATGATGAATTTACAGTAAAGAGATCTTCGTCAGCGACGAATGACTTGCCGTAGTTCTGTATCACAAAAATAACAATAGCATATTTATCATGGGTAGAAACAGTCGCAGTTGTTTCTAAGTGTTGTAGAAAATTTTGGAAAAACTGTGTTTTGTGAGCTCTTTTGAATGAATTTAGTGACGAATCTTTACTGAGATTGTCAGGGAGCGAATTCCATAGTTTTGCGGCGGCAACTCTGAAACTTCTATCACCGTAGGAAACCAGTCGACTTTTTTGTGGCACAAGGGTTGTTGCTGCAATTGCTGAACTCAGATTTTCAGTTGGCACGTAAACCTCAAGCAAGTCTCTCATATACACCGGCGACTGTCCATGCAAGGCCTTGAATGTTTGAATGAGAATTTTGTATTTGATTCCGTCTTGTATTTGAAGCCAGTGAAGATCTTTAAGGATTGGTGTTACATGTTCAAAACGGGCTGTTTTCGTAATAAGACGTGCAGCTGTGTTTTGAACATTTTGCAGTTTGCTCATTGTTGATTTTGGCACGCCATACAAAAGAGCATTGCAGTACTCTAATCGTGAGGTCACAAGCAAGTTTATAAGGGTTTTGGTGGCATCAGTTGTCCAATATGGTCGAATGTGACCAGTTTGTCGTATTTGGCCATAGCATGTTCGAGTCACCGAATTAACATGATGGTCCATGTGCATGTTCGAATCAAGCATAGCACCAAGGTTTCTAAAAAGAACTAAAAAGAATTACTTCAGTTTTGTCTGCATTTAATTGTTTGAATTCATCCATGAGATGATTTATTTTAGGCATTGTTCAACTCGCGTGATTGTGGCTACCTTTCATGCTTGGCCAACTAGTTTAAACGATAAATAGAGTTGGGAGTCATCTGCATAAAAATGGTGGTTTAGACCGTGTTTTCTACAGATGGACCCGACTGGCTTAGTGTACATCGTGTCGAATTTTGGGCCTAGAACAGATTCTTGAGGAACACTGAATTTCATAAGGACTGGTTCAGAGAGTTTGCCATCGATGCATACTGTTTGGTAGCGGTCTGTTAGATATGATGCCACCCATCGATCAGCGAATTCAAAGTTAAATTTGAGTTTATGAAGAAGGGTGTTATGGTCAATGGTGTCGAATGCAGCCGACAGGTCCGACATCACAAGTACTACTACGGCAACTGGTGTAATGCTAAGTGCATGTATCGGGTATAACATCTGATATTTTGGTTCTGAAGTTATTTCTCTTTCTTGTTGCACTATTTATTTGGGCGCTGGCTTAAGAACAAAAGGACCAGGTTTAAAGACGCGCCACAGAATAACAGTACATTTATGCATGACCATGATGGTAATTATACTAAATTTTCTATACCACCCACCCGATTTTTTAAAGTTCGAAACATTTGCTGACTTTTAACGATTTTGATATTTAGTTACTATGTAAATACATATATGAAGTATCTTTTCATTCTCTGCTCTGCTGTGTTTTAATATATTTTTCAGGGCCTTCTTTGTAATGTGTGTAAGTGGCAACACTGTTCACCAGACAAAGGGTATCAAGTGAACGATCCGACACACAGCAAGTTTAAGATTTTAGACATTCTCGTTACAAATCAATCAGTTCGCTGTTACTTACAAACTGACTGGAAACAACGTGATAACTATACGGCATGAAAAACATCTACAGTTTATATTGTGTTTTTGCTCGTTAATTGAATCTCTTACTGGAAAAGACGTATAATACAGGGGTTACTTGTTTTACCTTTATATGGTCTGTACATCTTTCGGACACAAACACTTTAATGTCATTAAATTCTTTGTGATGTGCATTTTGCATACTCTACAACTGATAGTCACCTTCTCTTGTGATTTATTTATTCATAATATTCTTTGAGAAACTTTGTATAACTGATAATTAACAATTCTGTTAAGACAATTGTTCTACATACATTTGTAATAATTCATCTAATTAAATGACACTTAGTGAAATATTCTGTCGGCATAGGGTGAACGAGCGATAAAACGTAGCTGCTTAAACACAAAATCATTTCACTCCTTGATATAATTGTTTTCTATCTGCCTGTCGTATTTCTCCTTTATCAATGTTCGGGGCCCTGGCCTCATTCCCGTCGGTTTAGGGGCCGTCACGACTGGATTACTTAATAGTAATTATACATAGTGTGACCCGAATCGCATTTAGATATATATTCATTTGTAAGCCTGCAATTCAGTTTGCATTTCTAGGTTTTGCCCAAGTGATCAAGTGATCTGGCAATCCTAGCTTGCTAAGTTTACCGCTGCACTTGCCGTGTTTGCCTAGTTTGCCTACTTTATCCTTGTGCTTGCCAAGTTTTTGACTTGATTGGCTTCAAGACAAGTTGCGTGTTTGCCCGTGGATTCAAGTAATAATTTGCCTTATTCGCCACAGGTTTTGCCATTTGCCCTTTTTTGCCTAGGACATGTTTGGACCTTCGGTACTCCCTATTATACTGTTGTAGGCCCGCTCAATTTTTATAGACAGTTGCTTTGATCGGCCCTGTTCTACTTATTCAGGCTTGCTGGCTCTTCTTTTGGACGACTGCGTTTGAACAGTTGCGTCGGCACACCCTGTCCTAACATGAAGTGGCCTTAAATCGCCAACTTTATCATCATCATTATTATGATGTTATGTTTACTACGAGTAAATAATTATCATTGACTAATAATGATAAATCGCTTAGTATTCTGTTTTATTTCTTTCTGAAAGATAAAATAATTTTTACGTTTTCATTTCTATTATAGTTTTAGCTTGTATATGACCGCCCTGTGTCCGTCTGATCGTCCAACATCGGTAGGCATCTTAAAGTTGATTGTTAACTATCCGAAAGTCACAATTTTGGCCCATTTTAATTTGATCAGAAGATTTTCTTCAATGAAATTGCAGTAAAAATGAAATAAATACTTGATCAACTGGATTTAAAATTAAGTCACCAGGCTGCATTATATAAGTAATAGAAAGCATTTGCAACATCTTCACGAAAGCTGTTAAAAAGTATTTTTATGACATCGCAGTTCGAAACTTTGATCTATGGACCCAAAGATAACTCGTTATGCAAATAAAATATAACACTTTAACACGCCAAAGGCTACAAGATCTGATAACTAGATCACTAGGTCTATCAATAGAAAACCCTTTTCACTCTAATTTAATGAAATCATGTGTTGGAATCTATGTGAATTTAAAAAGTTGGTCCTATAGGATAATAATTTAGGCCAATTAGGTCACAAAATATAGCTGAATATTATTTAAACCTATGGGCAATGTTTTACTCTGTATTTACATGATGGGGGTCTCCGTGGCCGAGTGGTTACGGTCACTGACTTCAAATCACTTGCCCCTCATCGATGTGGGTTCGAGTCTTACTCGGGGCGTTGAATTCTTCATGTAAGGAAGGCATCCAACTGGCTTACCCAGGTGCCCGCTCGTGATGAAATAATGCATGGAGGGGCACCTGGGGTCTTCCTCCACCATCAAAGCTGAAAAGTCGTCATTTGGCCTAAAATTGTGTCGGTGCTGGGCAGAATGCAATTCTTCATAAACCTTCTTAGTGTCTTTTACATGTTTTCAAAAGTGGATCATTTTGAATGTAAATGTGTCTGTATACATGACAAAAGATGTCAACATCCTGCACATCTATTACTTAAAAAATATGGCATGATAAAACATGTCGGTATCCTGCACGTCTGTTTCTTAAACAAGAATAATGAATTAGCATCTCTAACCTATGTTATATCCAGTTGCAGTATGCATACTGTTTGTAGCCATATTCTTTACAACCTTTTTCAGCGAAGAAAATGCGCTTGGGTATCCAGCTTTGGTTTCCAGGAAGAAACAGAACTGTTGTGCACATTTGCGATGATGACTGCAATTGGACTTTCGATAGCTATGTAGAATTTAATGAAAACAACTCACTGTTTGTATTTACCACTCTTGTTTTAATCAATGCAGGTAAGTTACCATACTTTCATAGTGCTATTGATAAGACATCCAATATACTGGTGAATACAGGGAATGTTACTGAAAGGAATCATGCTGTTAATAAAGGCAGATACAACTGTACACATGCATACATTATATTACCGGTTGATGTAATTCATTATAATGTGTTGCCTATTGTGTCAAATTGTTTCTTAGCAGATTTGTTTTCAGACATGCCTATACAAATGATGTTGTAGTGGTTGTTGAATAACTAACAATGAATTATATAATGTTCGATGCATATAAACAAATCTATTATTCCAGTGATAAGATGTAAAAATATTTTCAAAAAACTCCAATACTTCAAAAACTAATTTCTTTGTCATCGGAAAATAGAAATATAAAATATGAGGTATCTCACTTCTTTTGCCAATAAGATAGTCAGAACTGATGAAAGATATATATCTGTTATAAATAAGAAAAATAAGAATAAAATTTAAAAGGCTTCTATTGTTGCATTACATATATGAATATCATATCTTCCCCAATGATTTTCGAATATTTTAGTAAAACAGATAATCATAAAACTATTACCTATTACGTCTGTTTTAACAGCAAAGTTTTGCATTTTAAACTGTAGGTTTAACTTAAAACACATTTATATATCAAACTAAGGTATAATTTACGTTACCAAACACATAAACTATATATCTTGTGTTCTGTTATTATAACTGTACTTTATTATTTAGAAATAGCAAATTTACAATCAAAATATGTTTTAACATAGCTTTGCATTTTAACTTTAAACACATGTATTTAAAAAAGCAATCTACATTATAATGTACGTTACCTAACACACAAACTATCCATATTCATGTATTCTGTAATGTTACCACAAACTTTATCTTTTTAAAAAAGCAAACTAACAATTATTTTTTAGTTTGTTTTAAATATTTTGCATTCAACTTTAAACACATTCATTTTACAGTCAAATTATGAAAATAGAACCTAATTTACATGGCCAATGATTACATCTTCATGAGAACACTATGCACACAAACTTCTTTTAAACACTTAATATATATATGTCAGTTATTTTAGCACATTGTAGTGAGATACTTACAATATATACAGTCATTTCCAGAAACAGTGCACAATAATGGTGTTAAATTTGAAACCGACATATCACTATATTTAGAAGTTCATGTTTATGCACACAAATTGTACATTTTGTTAACTGCTGTATTTTGTAACTGTGATTATTATGAATGTGCAGTAGATTCATTCATCAACAAAGACTTCATCCAACATGTTGTCAATCTCGACTGTATCCTCGAGTAGATATAGCGTGTAGTATATATTCCATGTAGCCGTTATCCAATAATGGTCATGACTGGAATACTGTAACTTTCTTTGAAAACTGCGTGTATATATCGATGGTAGTTCAAGATGACAAATATAGGAACTGCCTCACAATAAGATATCCTGTAAGTGAAATTGATGTAACTCTAGTAGGTAAAAGTGTGGTGCAAAATGGTACATTAGATTTGCCCAGTCTAAATACGGGTCCTTGCAAAAGTAACTCTTTTGATGGCAAATATGTGACTTTATTGGTGAAGGTCATGACCATTGTCTTCCACTAAACTCCTTGACAAGTTTAGGGGCCTCCATGACCGAGTGGTTAAGGTCGCTGACTTAAATTCACTTGCCCCTCATTGATGTGGGTTCGAGCCTCACTCGGGGCGTTGAATTCTTCAAGTGAAGAAGCTATCCAGCTAGTTTACGGAAAGTCGGTGGTTCTACCCATGTGCCCGCTCGTGACAAAATAATGCACGGAGGGGTACCTGGGGTCTTCATCTACCACCAAAGCTGGAAAGTCGTGATATGACCTATAATTGTGTCGGTGCGACGTTAAACCCAACATAATAAATTGACAAGTTTATTCAAGACCGAGGCCCAATTTAATATCCAGTCATTTGAACCTCAACTGGTTTCTAGGGAACCTAACGTCAGAGACAAATTAAGAATATTGGAGAATATTGTTACTAAAAGTCAAGCTACTTGTGTGAAGGTCGGATGCCACCTCATTCCGAAGGTTTGTGGACCTCATACTAGCAACCCCATTCAACATCAAGAGCTCTCTAGGGTATTGCCCTTCAGTCACACTGGGGAATCGCCTTTTAATCATGTTTGAGAACCAACAGTTAATTTATCCTTGTTTTGTCTAGGCCATGAGGGCTCACAGGCCTAGTGGTTGCCGCCACTAGAAACTGTGTTATTGTATTCGGTACCACCTCCTCTACCAGGGTTCCATTTTCCCGCATTTAACCTAAGTGCATGTGCTTGAAGTTCTTCTCTATGGCGCCAACTATGGAAAAACTATATGCTGAGCAATTCTTGTCCTGCATCGCAAACTGTAGTGTCCTTCTTTGGGGATCTGTGTCCTTTACCTCAGTTTTATTCATCCCTTCATTCAGAGGTTGGAAGTTTACACAACCTTTTTTTTGTGCACAATCCGGGGGAAAAGGGTCGGACTATGACAACAAGTACAGTATGGGCCTTACTCCTGTCACTGTGGGCTTTACACCATTATGGAAATATCGACTGGTTTTTGTGCAGGGTCTTTGGGATGTGTTTAGGTTTCCTGTTTGATGAACAAACCAGTAGGGCACGTTGTGCCAGAGTTTCTCTTGTGGGTCTGGTTGTTGTTTGATGTCACTCAGTAATTGGATGTGTGGATTTTGTTAAATGGTGGCAAGATAGATTTATCTCCAGTGTGAAACTGCAGTCTCTAGAACTTACGGTAGACATGGCTGTGCATGGGACTCCGGGTCATGGATCACCTACTTCGGATCTCTTTCAGATCGGGTCAGCAGAGGCAAAGCCCAGTCAGGCAATAGACGCAGAAACTGTTTTGGGGTCTCCCCTATTTTCCCAGGTTTATCCTTGTGATAGGTGCAGAAACTACGTCCATCTGTTCGGTGTTCCCAACCCAGGTTTCTTAGATTTGTATGTTTTGCTAGGTATCCTGGCTGTGTTTTAGAAATTTAGGTCAGTATGGGTATCCAATAGTACACATTGATATAACCGGGCGCCGTAATTATTTGATATGTTTCTCCGGACAACCCAGGGCTTTATGAACTGATGTCAGTATGTGTATCCCCTGTTATGCATTAGTGTCAGTATTATTGTCCTTGCTCTGGGTAACAAGGGCCTTAATAATTTGGTATGTTTTTCTAGGCAACCCAGAAGTTTATGAACTTAGCTCAGTATGAGTATCCCATGACCTTAATTCTTGTTACTATAAGAGATGTATGGAATAACCGCTTCTATATAGTAATTAACCCCCCATTGGGGAATCTCGTCTGTTTTAAGAAGTCCTGGTGGTCTGCTTCGCATTAGATGTACAATCGTTATTGGTGAAACCTCCATGTCAATTATCGAGCAGGGTATCCCTGTTATGCCTGAAACATTAGAAAAACACCAGTCGCAGATGGTATTACCAGAACCCTGGTATGTGCATCAAAATGTTCTCCTCGGGGCCATAACAGAGGTATCATTGTAACCTGAACAAAAATGCAGCTTTAGGACAGAAAGTTCGATTTGGATTTAAGTATAGAGTTTCATGACGCAAAATGTAAGGCATTAAAACATACTCTTCTACACTCTATTTTCTTTGATAAAGGTGACATGTTCATTCACCCATCAACCTTTGTAACACCACGCCTGTGTTTGTTTTCTCTACCAAATGTGGCAGATTTAAACGAAAATGTGCCACATTGTTGTATAGTCAGCTCATCTAAAATAAAATAAAAACTGTGCGTCAATTCATTCAGCCGTGGCAGTTTTATTAATGTAACCCAAAAGTAAAGACATAAATTAGTGACACTTGGTGCTGGTCGCTATGCAACAAGTAGTGCAATCTGCCGAATAAAACAATTTTGCGTCCTACAGTACACTCTTCAAGGGTATTTTGCTCATACTGACCTGAGATACTGTTCTGCAAGTGGGGATTAAGTTATCAGATTTGTATAGAGAAAAGCACGGGTTCTGTTGTGGACATTTGCGGCGCAATCAATTTTAATCCACAAGCATGCATAACTTATCATCATTTTGTTGCATATAAAATGATACGTGCCTTGCTCGATTAGCTGAGTCAATTTAAAAATTATCGACATAAAAATACTTTCTGACGCCACGTCATTCATTGATATGGTATCAGTGTAGACGTCACAAACATGATATAAAAGTTACACGTTGGTATTGCGTTATGCCAAAATTAAATTACTTCCTCCGATTATCATTGCTATTCCATTTTATTCAAATATATTATTAATAAAAGTCAATTCGGCCAACGTCTCATGTAATTAAAATGACGTCACCGTCACTAAAGTGTGTCCCGCCTAATTCTGGATCTCCGATAATTATTTATAAAGAAAAAATGTAAAATGAAATTAAAATCAAGATTTTATGTTAGACCTGCGTTGTAAAATGGTGTGACGTTCATTTCAAGATGGCTGTCATTTGGGGGTTTGCTCATAGTTGCGACGTCTGATCTATTCATTGTTGAATTACAGACATGGAAAATTAAAACAAACTTTGTACACAACTTGTAGAATGGACTTGCACGGAAAGCCCAGAATTAACATTTCACTTCTATTTACACAGATATTTCCGCTTTATTTTTGAAAATGTTTTTGTACATCGTTAGCATTGACTTAAAGTAAATACAAGTCAATTCAAGTGCGTATCATTGTTTCAGCCATAGATAATAGAGGTGGGGACAGCAGAGATGCACACAACCAATTTAAACTCATTTTTATTATGGGATACTGTTGTTAACAATTTTATTAAAGGTTCGGGAGATAACACTCTGTTTTTTTAGCATGAATACATGTTTGTGTACTGACTGGTGCTTTCTGTTACCTATGTACTCACTTTTTAGCGTTTTAAGAAAAAAATTCTACCTCAATGCAATTAATGATTTCAAATGTACGGTCTGGATATTATATTTAATTTGAAACAAAGGCCTACATAAGGGATTACGTTAAACAAATTAATAATTGCTTTTATTCTTTGTAATAACATAATATCTATTTAATCAATTCCATCCTCGCGTCTAATTTCTTATATTCAGTTGTTCAGTGAAATCCAAAGCAGAGTCGCGGTATGTTAAAACATTTTTGCGCTATTGATAGGCATGGTAGATCTATAGACAAAATAAAAACATGACCTTTTGAAGGGGTATTTTGTTCTTCAGTTTAAGATAAAAGTAGCATGTTCAAGCGCGTCAGTTACTTTCATTTTCGATGGTATGAAACACGCGTGTATTTTCCCGGCCAAAATATACGTATACGAAACATTTACTTCTGGTTCTTTTTCAAAGAATGGGTATGATAGGGGCATTATATAGCTGTTAAAAACGTGTTGACAGTAATAAAACATTGTTTCCGTTAAAAGTGATTTGTGGCAATTCAAACTTCATAGATACTCAGTCGAAAATTTCGTAATTGCAGGAAACTTAACCTTACCATACTGTCTATAACTAGCCTATTGAATACATGTACGAATTTCATTAAAAAATAAACTCTGGCAAAAATGCCGGTACTATCACTTGCCACAATTTGTAACTAATGCAAAATGTACACAGAAAATCAGTGCGGTCATGTATATATAATAACATGCCAACTGGATTTTCATTGTATATATCATACAGAAGCTCATGAAGCTTCAGAACTTATGTCGACCAAGTGCTTTTAACAGCTGTACATTTGTTGGTTTTCGTGTTGTTGTTTATACGCATGGTTTTACGTCACACCGACACAATTCAGGTCATGATGGCGACTTTCCAGCTTTTAACGGCGGAATAAGACCCAAAGTGCACCTGCGGACATTATTTCATCACGGACGAGAACCTAAGTGGATCTACAAACCTTTCGAAAGCCAGCTGAATGGCTTCCTAACATAAAAGAATTATACGCCCTAAGGGACGTTTCGAACCTACGGCATTTAGGGGCAAGTGATTCGAAGTAAGCGGCCTCAACCACATGGCCGAGAAGCCCCCTTAACGGCGGTCAATTGAAATACAATGTACACTCCAAATGCCCCAAAACTGTTAAAATTCTAATTCAAAGGCAAATAAATCTTACCTTTGAATATACGTTTAATACAAATAAAGCAACAAATAGATTAAAACTTAAAGTTCTCATTAGATTTGACACTGATCTTGTGTTGACAAAATATAAGAATATGACCAGTTCTGAATATGGTCGGTGACCATTTTAAAATGAAATGTAATGCTCATGTCACCGTCAAAGACCTTCGACTAGAGCTTGACCATTTCACCTATAAATTAGTTATATATTGATGTTTAACTCAAATATTACAAATTACATTTTATTTTGTCGTTTTATTTATAAAACATCTTTTTTTATTTAAAAAGTCATTTTTATGCGACTACACGCGTCGTTTGAAATATTTGATGAAATTTCTAAAGTTTAATTTTTGTGAGATACAACTATTAATACTGATCATTTTGTATTATTCTTGAACTTTCTAAGTGACATTTATTTTGTCCAATTGTATTACGTGAGTAGGTGTAAACATGAATTAAATGTGAGCCAACGTATATCCTTTGATGATCTTTGGAAGTCCTTAGAAATTTTGGGTATTCTAACCAACTTCATCTATATTTAACAGGTGAGAAGTCAAAATTTCGAATTAATAAATATAACGCACCTTCAGTAACAATGTTGTATGTTTTTGTCGGTGACAGAACAATCTTTTTTTACACGTTTTCTTTTAAATTAGCAGTATCGATATGTAATAAAGGAAACAATTATTGTTTTGTCTCAGATTTAGAGGTCTGGACTCAAACTTAAAGCAGCCCGAACCATCCCCACCTTTGACTTAAATTTTTTCCACTTAGTCAGACTGGCACAGTCGACAGCTAATTTACTTTACTCAATTAGCTCCAATAATTACTAAATTAATTGTCATTGGGGTAGCTATGCGTAAGAGAGCCAACATATCGTGCCGCCTATGTACTTGGCTGCTGGAGATATTTAGAGACTTTATATATTGTATGACATAATTGAAATTCAGCGTTTGAAAAGTTTTTGTGTCATGTGGAGCTTGTAGGCTATATTCTAAGAAGACTGAAACAGTTGACGACTTTGTACCGTACAGGTTTTTTTGGGCTATGCATTTGAAAAATACTGTGATTACAGCAAAGATATTGTTTCATATGCATATATCAGTTATTTACCTGAAATTCTTCAAAACATTGAGGCTGATTGACATGACCAATTTTCGGATGGTGGACTTTCGTGTAGATTCTAAAACTTGTGACTTTACAAGTTGTGCATCAGTTGAACTGGACATCGATTGGAAGGATTTAAGGATAAAACGTATTATGATTAAAGAATTTATAACAGTTGAAAACTTAATGGAAGAATTCTTTCGTGCAAAGTAAGTTCTTTTTTCAATTTCTATTTTTGCATTTTTTCCAAATTTCGTTTGTAGAGTACTAAATTGTAGATTCTATTTCAAACTCGAACTGTTTTTACAGGAGGAAAAATAGTTAAGTGTAAAAAAAAAGGTAAGTGAAACGTCCCCGAGAAATAACACGTGTAAGGACCATGTATGATAAGGCACAGTTTTAGCCCCCACATTTTGAAGAAAATGAAATTAAAAATACATCTCAACGTTATGAATTATTTGAAAGATAAATGATTAATCGTGCATTTTTTGAAGAAAAAATGTAACAGTTTTGTGTTAAAAGTCATAATCCATGGTCTAGTTTCATGTCATCAACACAGATTTTGTACATTTTTAGACATTTTCATGCACTTTATCACAAAAATACGATACGAGTGCAGGGGAGAACAATTTCTGTTTTTGGATATGTTTTGAGGATTACAAAAACACGGAGAATGATACATGAGAGAAAATTGTTCTAACGTGCGCTCATAGTAAATTTCGAACAAATACGGTATTTTTATCGGAACATTTTACTCTAAAATAGCCATTTGAAGGGACGAAATTCTTGATATACTGAGAAGAGCTTGGCGTAAAGGTAAGAAAAAAACAGGTGTGACGTCATGTGGAAAAATTAATCGTTTGTTGTCAAGATGGATTTCTTTTGAAATTATCGGTAAATTAGACAATTTAGCAGTATTTTTAATGTTGTTATTACTGTTATAAACAATGCCCTCAATGATATTTAAAACAGAGTAAATTGGTCTACCTATATATTCACCAGTCGACTCTAATTTTGGTGGATAAGCGAGTGATGGGCAGTAGGGTCAATCAGCTGACCAGAAAAGAATAGAATAGAATAGAATATTTTATTAAGCCAATCAAGAGTCATATATAATGACATATATAATCACAAACATACTGGGAGAACATTATTGACAATAATATAAATAAGAACTGTCACAGGAGACAGCGCGCTCGACTATTGCGATGTGGATAGTGAAACTGGGCACATTTGACGAAGCTGGAGCTGTCACTGGAGGGTTTAATGACTCCAACGTGGTTGAAATATTGGATAATAGCTTGAGTCTGTGTCAAAAGTATTAAGTAATAAGAGAGATAAGGATCAAATGTATCAAACATTAAATATTAAGTATAATTCTTAGCAAAAAGGGGCATAATTCATGAAATATTAATGCAAGAGTGATGCACCTTGTGTCATGTTGAATCAAATCCATTTTGTAATAACTTGAGATATAGTGAAAATGCATCAAAATTAACCTTTGATTCTAAGTAAAAGGGGCATAATTCATGAAAACTTGGTGCCAGAGTTATGGACCTTGTGTCATATGATGTGGGTGATAAAGTGGAACAACTATTTTAAGTTTGAATCATATCCATTTAGTAATGTCTGAGATAGAGTGAAAGTGCATCAAAACTTTAACCTGAAATTATAAGTAAAAAGGGGGATTATTCATGAAATACTACTGCAAGAGTTATGGCCCTTGTGTCATGTGATGTGAGTGATGATGTTGAACAACTATTTTACGTTTGAATCGAATCAATTTAGTGATAACTGAGATAGAGTGAAAGTGCACCAAAACTTTAACCTGAAATTCTAAGTTAAAAGGGGAGATAATTCATGAAATACTAGTGCAAGAGTTATGGCCCTTGTGTCATATGATGTGAGTGATGAAGTTGAACAACTATTTTAAGTTTGAATCAAATCCATTAAGTAATACCGAGATAAAGTGAAAGTGCACCAAAACTTTAACCGGAAATTCTAAGTAAAAAGGGGGATAATTCATGAAATATTGGTGCAAGAGTTATAAACCTTGTGCCATATGATGTGGATGATGATGAGGAACAACTGTTTTAAGTTTGAATTACATCCGTCTAGTAATAACAAAGATAAAGAGAAAGTGCATCGAAACTTTAACCAAAGTGCGGACGCGGAAGCCGACGCCGACGCCAGGTCGAGTAGGATAGCTCTCCATACTTCGTATAGTCGAGCTAATAAGGACATTAAGGCAAATAAAGCTTCATTCGTATTCTTAAGAGACAATTAACATAAGCTTATGAAAATGAAAAAAAAAGACAAGAAACAATTGCTGAGATTGAAGTAAATTCCACAGTTAACTATGACTTTCATTCATTGTTGGTGCTACATGATCTGACTAGTTAGCTAGCAAGAGAATTCTTTTATCATGTATATCAAGTAAATATCTAGAAAATATCAATAAAATGCCAGGATTTTCAGAGGACATTAACCATACAAATTTTTGTTCATTATTTAACAAAGAAAAGTTTCTATGTAGACCAATCCGTTTCCGGATGATAACTCAAGTACGCTTGGGTCTAGGATCAAACTCAAGTACGCTTGGGTCTAGGATAATGAAAGTTGATAGTAAGGTTTGTCGTAGCAAGCAGATGATCCCTATTGATTTTGAGATCAGTAGATTAAAGTTCAAGGTCACAGTGACCCGGAACATTTAAACGGTTTCCGGATGATAACCCAAGAACGCTTGGGCCTAGGATCATGAAATTGATAGTTAGGTTGATCTTACCAGCAGATGATCCCTATTGATTTTGAGGTCAGTAGGTCAAAGGTCAAGGTCACAGTGACCCGGATCAGTTAAACCGTTTCTGGACGATAACTTGAGAATGCTTAAGCCTAGGATCAGGAAACTTAATAGTGAGGTTGATCATGACCAGCTAATAACTCCTGTTGATTTTGAGGTGAATAGGTCAAAGTCGAAGTTACGCTGACCCAGAACAGTAGAACTTGTGTGTAGATTGACCAAATAATTGTGGAACTCTATTATAAAGGTATTGAATGGACTCCGAGATCCAAAGGGATCAGCAAATATATCAACACTATTCCAAGTAAGGGGAGACTTTTTAGCCGCCACACGACACTTAAAAATTGCTGTTGTGACAATTAATAAAATCTGTAAGAAGATCCCTTGGAAACTTAGAATGCCACAAAGCAGAGTAATAGCAGACTCGGTTTGATTGGGACTATGATATAAAGTGTACTGTTAAGCTGAAATGGGTACAGCATAAGTATTTAAAGTTTACTTGCTCTTATTGTGATATACTGTTAGATCCACCAATTACGTTATATGATTTGCGTTAATTTTGACTTAATTTTGGAAGACCCAGAAAAAAGCTATACACTGGATATCATTTCCTAATTACTCCATCAGCAAATAAAACCAAAATTTCAAAACTTCGCGTGTCTTAAATTGATTAAATTTACAATGGAAAATATGCTATCATAATTTGTTTCCAGCATGTTATGATTTTTTTTTTCAACTAAAAGGTTCATGTTACAGACCTTAAGGTTATGAAATCATTGCTGTATGTTGTGAAAGGTATTGTCTTATATTCAAAGAGAAAGCATGCAAAAGTTTTCTTACGGAAAAGGTCGATCAAACTGCAAAAACAACAAAGTACAAATTAAATTAAGTTACAGTGGGCACAAAATAATCTTAACATGGTCTATGTTTTGCAATTCGGAGGGCAAATATCATTTCTCTGTACGTCTGCATTACCCAAAAACTTTTTAACTTGTTGAAATTAAGGAGAAGACAATTTCAAAAGATATCGTTGTGTAAAGTCATGTTAAGTTTTGACAATCCGTCATATGATCATCACAAATAAACGTTAGTGACAGGCAAACAAAATAGTAAACTAAACTGGATGACATTAAATGTAGAAAGGAATGTGTTGCTTTGTATTAAATTGAAGTTAAACTTGCTGAAGTTTGCTGATGGTAAAAAAGTATTTACCTATGTTTTGTTTGAAAATCAGATAACAAGAAAAGGATTTTATCAATATTTTTCATCAGAAACAGTCGCCTCTTAAACACATTTTTCACGCAATTTCGCATCTCTGAGACAATTACATTTGTAGATGCTCGTTTATCATCAGTTTTCAAATCTTAACAAACAGGAAAATAATAAAACGGATGCATTCTTTCATAACGGACGTCACGACATTCTCAACTCATCAACTCGGTGTGAATTCGTTCTACCGCTTTAAAACTGGAGGAATTTTTTTTTTTAAATAAGGCTGTTTATACAGTTAGATTTGTTATATTTAGCCAACTTGAATAGATGTGATGTTGATATTCACTAAGTACAAGAAAAGACGACAACGACATTATGAATACATTTTACTTCACCGCATTATACGACGTTTTGTTTCGTTTTGAACTCTTAGATAGGTGTTTGTTATAAGCTAGTTAATTTGATCTTCTTTTTTTTTTTTCAAATACGAGAGCTTTTTCGACGTCCGCGTTGGCTTCAGCGTTACAAAACGTTTGCGTGTAAACAGGTGTTTTAAAACTACTTAATACCTAAATGCTTTTAAACGTGTCAAACATGTCTTCGGCAGCATATCTTCACCTCGCATGGCAAGAAATGCTGTTATCATAATGTGAAAATTATGCTCGTTTTTAATATAGAAATTTCTGTTAAAAGATTGCATGTAGTCAGGTCTCTATTTACCGAATGTCTCCGTGTGCTTTTGAAAATGAGAAAATTTTGCTGAATCTTTTGTTGATTTAAGATAGTATCGAGTGAATGGGCTTCAAAAAATCGAGTACGCTGTCATTAGAGCTCTTATTTGTACTGTGGCCATAGATCACAGCAAAACAAAATCTTTTAAATTTTCCGAATTAGGAATAAAAAATTCGCCTAACTCTTCTCCCAAATTCTTTATCATTTTCATATTATTAGAATGTATATTGGCGTCTACTGTATCTTTCAACTACATATTTTATTGTAGGTGGCCTCTGACTGCGTTAAACTTTGCTATTCTCAATGCTTCCAACGATTATACTTCTACTTCTTAATTTTTAGTAGAACATATATGACATACAGAAATCAGTTTACTTATGTTATGTATAGTAGGTTTGAATCAGGTTTTATGTATTATTTGCCATATCGTTTGATTGTTTCGCCAGAAAACGAGAAGTTAATTGTCAGGTTGTCAGGAGTCTGTTATAAAGACTAAATATTTTTTAAGAGGGAAGAGGCATTAATCATTGAGTGAAGTATAGTTTTATCCCAAACTATATCAAATTAAGAACTTTTTACCAACTTATAAATGATAATAACAATTAGAAGATCACAAAAATTATATTCTTGTTGTTTTTTCATTAGAAGCAACGAAATATGCGAAACCCCTCACTCGAGCTGAATTGTATGATAGTAAAATCAATTAGATTCCACGAAACAAAATGACTAGGAAACATAGAAATAATGGGTCAAAGTAAGTGGATACCTTTTACAGCCGCTACACTAGTAAAACCTTTGGAAATATATAACGCCATCAAGCATAATAGTTATAGGTTATTAGATTTTTATCGAGAAATAAGCACGAGTTCTGCAGCGGAAATATTGCGCGACTTTAGAAGCGCAGTATCATTCCGCGAAAGAACGAGTGCATATTTCTCGATGTAAATCTAATATTCTTTTTATTACATGCGCATTTATACTTAGAAATACTATATAAATGATATTAATTTGTTCTTAAGCATGTGTAAAGTTGAAAATATCGTCGAGAAAGAACTTTTGAACGCAACAACATACATGAAACTGACGTCACAAATGACGTCACACACCCGATATGAAATTTGAAAGTCAATATGGAAAAATATTGACGTTTTAGGTTAGACTAAAACTTAACGGAGTTTATAAAAGAGGATGTAATAATAGCCATTTTCGCATACCAGAGGTTTACTATGGTTCCCTAGCTGAACCTCTGGTATACTTCGCCGATATTTTTAGTTTTGTTACAATACAGGTAAAAGGTTATTTATTTATTCATATTTAGCAATACTTTACTTAGATACTGTTTTATCATAAATTCGGCGTGACTGGCTGAAACCATTCCCGGAAGTAATTGCATGCTGACCAAGTAAATAAAAAAAAATCTGAAGTTCGATTTGAGACTGTGACGAACCTCTGATTCATTTCAATGAAAAATAGCAGACTTGGTTTAGTTGAAACTGCACACTGGCCTTCCAGTCCTGAGGTCGGGGGTTCGATCCCCGGCAGCTACTCGGGAATTTTCAGAAACGCTTTTCAGTGTTTCCCACCCAACTAGAGGTGTACTGGTCAGGAACCCAGGCAATCCTTGCGTGTATCAGTGCTATACACCGGACACGTTAAAAAACCAGGCTGTCTATTCGCAACGAGCTAGGCTAAGTTAGCCGGACAAGCCTGTATCTGATCTCTGGGGGTTTTGTCTCACTCTGTCCCTCTGGTCAGATCGCTCTGTGTCTGTACTAGTAGAGGATGAATTATGCGCCCTGTGTGGCTGCATATGAACTATGTAAAGCGCCTTTGAACGTGAAATTGATCATGAAAAGTGCGCTATATAAATCTGGTATAATAATAGAACCGGCTAGTTTTCGCCGATATTTTTAGTTTTGTTACACTACAGGTAAAAGGTTTCCGCCAATCAGCGACGTTTCGCGATAAATCATCATGAACCAGTCAAAATTGACCATGTAAAGCTTCATGACCGCGTCCTTTTTGATATCGGCGCCGAATGATAAGGAATATTATAATTTCCTGATACATCCGGATACAGGAATAAATCACAGTCATGCAATATCGTCTTTATTCATTTTTAGCAAGTGCTTTACTTTACACGACCTGAAGTCGTCGTTTTTTATATGAAACAAAGAAGGATTTGAATTACTGACCTTTAACCAATAAGAGCTGAAATAAGACTTTTCTCGAAACACATCGCAATTAGTCTTTATAGTCATAAATCGGTTGTATATAGTATAAAAAAGTGTTTTCAATGCAAAATAGTAACGAATTTTGAAATTTTTTAAATTTTGACCATATTTTGAGTAGATGCGCCTATTTCAGCAGCGATTTCTGGGATTAAAAAGCCAATATCTTGTCTCCAGAATGTCAGAAAACGCACAAAATGCATCATTCTGGGTCTTATTCATGACGGAATGAGTGCTATTTCAGAATCCCAGGGAAAAATAATGCAAACAAGTGAAACTTTTACAAAAATATACAATAAAAGGACCATAGGGCCAAAATTTAGCCCAGTAAATGGGTAGGGGGTGGCTTCTATTTAATGCCTATATTTCTCTAAAATCTCGAAATTTCACAATGAAACTTGGCAATATGTTTGGTATTATATCTTTCTTGAAAATAGAGATGTAAATTGTGTGAAATTTGATAAGAAACATTTCTTATAGGAATAACGCCAGTAATTCGGTCGAAAATGTGCTTCCGTGGTGTATCGAAAGAAGTCCATAATAAATAGATCCTAATTTTCCCATTTGCGCAAATTCGTGTAGAACGAGTGCTTTAATCACCATATTTCACTACTAGAATACATTCTGCCTGAAATGAGACGGTTTTCATGTTCATACACCCCATATGGCAAGTTTTGCAGATCGAAACCGGAAGTAGGTGTTTATTGCGCGGACTAGAGCTAATATGCGCCATTTTTAGGGTAGCAGACCACAACTGACTGGCATTTCATTAGGAACTACATAACCCCCTATTTTCTTTTAATTTTTTCGTTAATTTGTGATAGAACTTTCATGAAAAATAGGTGTAGGAAAAAGTGATGTTCTCTAAAGATACGTATAGTCTAGATACTGTTTGAGCATAAATTGACGTGATTGGTTGAAACCATTCCCGGTAGTAATTGCGCATGCTCAGCAAATAAATGAAATAAATAAATCTGAGGTTCGATTTGAAACTGTGACATATTTCCAAACTCTCCAGTGCACCATGGAAAATATAAATATAATTTTAAAGTGTTTGTAAAACCTGTATTTCGTAGCTGACAATTGCACTTTCAAAATCATTAAAAAATCCCTCTTCATCACTTTTGTCTTACATTTTGACGTATTGTTACCAATGAAACATCAAAGGAAAACAAAAACAAAAGAATATATATATATATATATATATATATATATATATATATATAAAGAAAAAATAAACAACATTACATGAGTAACATTATATTTGCCTACCGGTTTCGTTTATACTCATCAGGGCAAATAATACAATATGGCGTCAATAAATGTGTAATTGCTAAGCAACGTCATTTTTGCGTACACATGTGTACACAACGTTAATATTGTAACGTCATCAATTTTGGTTAAGTTTCGGTTTAAAAATATCAATGAAATAGCGTTCTTTAGATAACCTAGCTGAAACATCATTACTATGAAATTTGTAAAAAGGAAATATAGAAAATTTAGGAACGGTTTTTGAGCATATATCTAAATGAGTACTTAAAGGCAATTGTCTTGTTGATGGGTCTCTTATTTGTTGGTCATGTACTTTCTATTTCTGAGTTTATCTCCTGTTTGACCAATATAAAACTAATTACATCCATTACAAATCAGAAATAGGACAGTACATGACCAACAAATAAGAGACCGGATAACGTAACACGTGTAGTATTACATACTGATTTAAGAATCAATAATATGTCTGCACAAATTAGTACAGTATTGGTCATATACGAGGGCCCATCACTAATTTTGTGAACTAATTCCATTATTCCATAGCGCTTTCAAATCGTTTAATGAAATTTTGCATGATCAAAGATCAATCATTTTCCATTTCATGCAGCATGCGGCAACGTTGATGACGTCACAATTAATGACGTTATACCAATATTCTGACGTCACGTCAAGAGCATTCATTATAAAATGGCAGATTCTTACAGATTTTATTGTAGGGATAACGCATGTTTTTTCGTGTTATAACGTCTGCAGAATCCCGAGAGATTGGTTGGTGCCCGAGCCCGTAGGGCGAGGGTACCGACATATCCCGAGGGATTCTGAAGATGTTATAACACGAAAATAACATGCGCTAACGCTATTCTAGCATAAAACGCGAAAAAACGAATAAATGAATACATTATCCCTCAACGTCATTAATTTTCCATGAAATGCGCGGGAATATCCGAGTTGTTCTTTTTTTACGTTGACGTCATTTCCATTTGAATTATCATTTTGGGGCCGTAATACGTTTACGCTCTGCCATGGAAAGCGCATATATAAAAAAGGTGTTATAACAGCACGTGAGCGCGAGAATCTCTCTGTTAACACATGATTTCTCTCTTGTTAAAACACTCCCGAAAAGTGACAATAACAGCAGTTTTATGCTAGAATATAAGCAAATATTATGTTGCTTACGAAAGTACCTGCACTTCCACAAAGAATCAGACACTGAGGAATTATTTCACACACAATGTATTTTTAAATCATCAAATCGCCACGGAGAATAAACACCTCGCCCAGTGATTGAACTCATGACCTCGTGATCCGTAGATCTGTTCTCTTTCTAATTAACCGGGCGAGGGCAAAGCTATATTTGAACACTATGAGTCTACAGGACCCATTTTATCTCAAAAACTTTAATTATGAATTGATTTTTGACTAGTAAATAAAGGAAACAAACATTTTAAGTGTACACTTCCTTTTAAATATGTATTTTCAAATAGACATCGCGTGAGAAAACGTTAAGTTGTAATGTCGATGTTTACCTTTAAACAATTTAAACAAAGTATTATGAAAACAATAAGGGACAAAATAACACTTTGCAACACATCAGATACCGGCATGCAATCGGTATCTGAAAAAAAACACAGCATCTTTTAAACATTCCAATACTTTTTTTCAAAGTAATGTCTAAGTGTAAGAGCACCCTTATTTTTTACCCGACTGTATTACATGAACTGAAACAATTTTGTGACACTAGATTACCGGTGTATTGACTTTGTTAGCTAACGGCAGTTTTCGTGTAGACAACACCTATAATCTAATGTGTCTAACATTTTTAATCGGTAAAAGGTGCCCGAATGTCTCTGGTGTGTTGTAGGGGTATGGACTCAATAACTGCGAGTGACAATGAAATATAACCTGCACCAAACATTTGATATTTGCCATTTCAGCAGCACGCGAACGGCGAAAACAGCAGGCTCTGTTCAAATTTCAGCAATAATAACGGGAGGATTTGAATCGATAGGAGTTACAGTAACAGACGTAATACTTTCCTGCATCAGATAAATTTATCAGTATTTGCTGTTAGTTTAAACATATTTATTCCCAAAATGAAGTGCATATATTGATACAAATGTCATACTGTGATGAAAGCAAAACAGGAAAGGATAAGAATGAAAGAAAAGTCTTATAGAATTCTTCTCCTTAGCGGACAAAATATAACTGTATGAGCGTATCGAACTAAAATCTGTAACGGGGCTAGGAATATAGTCTTAAAATGTGTAAGAAAAAAAATATGAATCATTATTGATGAAAAGAAAAAAAAGGGGGGAGGACAATGCATAGTGAAGAGAAATATTTACATAAAAGTGGAAGTGAATTTTGAATGATAGAATAAGTCAAACGTAGAAGAGAAACGAGAAAGAGGCAAGGTATTGGCATGTCTCAGGGTTGCTAAGAGAATCTTTTACTTTCGGATATATATGTCTGTACATGAGTGAATATAGTCATGTTATCCTGATCAGAAAGGTCTTGGTTTCTAAATAGAACAGTATCCAAGTCAATTACAAAATTCCTCAGATTATCAAGAAGATCGTATCGACAACGATTAAAAATTCTGCACTCAAAAAAGAAGTGGAAATTAGTTTCAATCTGTCCACACTGGCACAATGGTGTGGGAGAAATATTTTTTAGGTAAAGATGTTGATTCAGTGCACTGCATTTTGTTCGTAGTCGTGTATGGAGCACCTGGAGTTTCCTGTTTCTGGTGTAATAATAGGCCGGAGTGCGCTGCTTGTTTTTATTTAAGTTACTTTTAAATGATGAAAGTGTTTCAGAATTACGGATATCTGGTCTCAGTAGGTTCCAATCACGTACAACAGAAGGCAAAAAAGAATTGAAATATAATGTTGTTCTAGCGGGTACACCATGTATATTTTCAGAGTTTCTTAGGTTGTAGCGGTTATCACCAGAATCAGGAACTAGAGAGGATAGATATGCTGGTGTCAGATTAGATTTCATTTTGAAAAACATGATAAGTCGATGTTTGTAACGTCTGTCGGAAAGTGACTCCCAGGGTACTTCTCTTTTTAGGTTTTCCAAGGAAACAAGTTTTGTAGCTCCAGAGACAATGCGAGCACATTCATTTTGAATTTTGTCAAGTTGATCCAATTCATACTTAGTACAATTGCCCCACACTACGTCTGCATATTCGAGTATTGGCCTTATAAACGAAATATATATGGTTTCAAGGGCGCGACGGTCAAGTGAAAATTTCAATTTCCGCATTATATATACCCTTTTCCATGCCTTTTCTACAATGTAGTTGATGTGAGAATGCCAGCAACAATCGTTTGATAGGAAAACACCAAGATGTTTATGTTCAAGTACCTCGGGAATAATCTGGTTAAACATTCGTAGAGGAGGATGTTGATGAAAGTTTCGTTTTCTTGAAATTAAAAGGGCTTCTGATTTGGAGGGATTGAATGTAACAAGCCATTTTTCTGCCCAGGATGATATTGTTTGGATATCAGATTGGAGAAGATTTGCCGCAATATCCGGTTGCTGAACTATTATATATAGACTTGTATCATCAGCAAACAAGTTGATGCATGATCTGATTTCATCCACGATATCATTGATAAAGATAAGAAAAAGAAGAGGCCCGAGAATCGAGCCCTGTGGAACTCCAGCTTTGAGAAATGCCCAGTTAGATTTGACTCCTGGCAGTACAACACGTTGACGTCTGTGTGAGAGATAATCTTGAAACCACATGTGAAGAGAACCTGTGATTCCTGCATATTCTAGTTTACGTAGTAAACCTTTGTGCCAGACTTTGTCAAAGGCCTTGCTTATGTCGAAAAAGACCGCACGAACTTCTAGACCGTTGTCGAGCGCTTTACAGAGAGTATCGTATATGAAGACAAGTTGATTTACCGTAGAGTCACCCGGAATGAAACCAGTCTGTACAGGAGTTAAAAAGCGGGAATCGTGAAGATGGTTAAAAACATGCTTGAAAATGAGGCGTTCAAGAACCTTTTCAATAGTGTTTAAGAGAGATATTGGACGATAGTTTTTCGGAAGAGTGGCATCATCTTTCTTGAAGATTGCACTAACATTGGCTTCCTTCCATGTGGCTGGCACAGTAGAATGTTGAAGTGAAGCATTGAAAAGGTCACAAAGAGGAAAAGATAGTTCAGGAGAAGCCTCAAGTAGAACTCTGTTGCTTATGCCATCAGGACCCGCGGCCTTGTGAACTGGTAGAGACTTTAAGACATCTTCAGTCTCTGCTGGAGATAGATGAATTTCATTTAAAAGAGTGATAGCATTCGTTTGGCCAAGATTGGGTATCTCTATATTTTCGTCATCAATGTAAGTCTGCTCTTGGAAGTAATCATTCAAAAGGTTAGCCTTTTCAAAATCAGAAGATGTTGTTTGACGAGTATTAGAATTTATATAGTGGAGGAATAACATTGTTATTCGTTTTAGAGATGAAGGATTTTAAAGTAGTCCACCAGTCTTTGGAAGAGAATGATCCGTTTTTAAGTTTGTCTGAAAGTTTGATGAAGTATTGTGATTTGGCTTCACGAATGAGCAAGACAGTTTCATTTCGTACTTGTCGGAATTTTTGCCATTGTTGGGGAGAGTTTGTTCTCTTAGCCTTTCTGTAAATACGTTTACGCTTCCGTATGTTCTTCCTTATATTACTATTCATCCAAGGGACGTCTGAGGGTCTAATTGTGACATTTTTATTAGGAATATTATGTTTTGAAATTTCTATAATTTGACTGGTTATATTGGAAGCATATATATTGATATCTGGATCAATACAGCTATTCCAGTTGAAATTGTCAATTTCGGCCCTTAGGCTGTCATAATCTCCTCTGTCGTATTCCCATACCAGTCTGTCGAAGCATTTTTGTTTCAATTTACTAAATTTGAGAAGCCCAAAAATAGGAATGTGGTAATGTTGATCTTGTTCAAGGAAGTGTTCCCCAACACCAGAAAGAAGAATGTTATTTCTATTTGAGACGAAAATGAGATCTAGTGTGGATGTTGAATGTTTTGGGAAATGAGTTGGTTCTCCGATAAGCTGTTCTAGATTAAATTGTTGTGTGATGGAAAGAATGTTTCTATGTGGAGTTGGACATAGAGCATTGTAGTTGAAATCTCCAGTGATAATTATGTCCGAGATGTTTGTGTCAATTGCAAGACCAATAGAGTCCTCAATTAGGTTATTGTATATGTTGTCAGAACTAGGAGGTCGATAGAAGACTCCAAATAGAATATGTTTGTTGTTATGAAGAACTATTTCCACCCATAGACATTCAAGACGATTAATCTCAAGGTCTGATCTGCGCAAGTAATGTATATTATCTCTAACATACAGAATAACTCCTCCGTGAGAATCCCCAAAGCGATCTTTTCGTTCGGGTTTGTGATATGAATGCAACACTAAGTCTTCAGAAGTAATTGAGCGATTTAACCATGTTTCAGAAAAGGTCAAAATATCAAATTCTGAAAGTTCTGCGTACAAAATATCGAGTTTGTGTTGTATACTCTGAACGTTTAGATGAACAAAGGAAAGATGGTTTGAGATCGCTTCTGCATACTGTGATGTGGTTGTCTGAGAAGATATAGAAGAAGTAGCTCTAGTTGATTCTGGACCTGGATTTTTGTGAACATCTCCAGCATTAAGTAAGAGGCATGCAAGCCATAATGAGAATGTGACAACAAATAAAGAACTCAAAAGACGCAAAATGAACAGGCGATTATCACACAGTCGATCTATATTCTGCTGGATGATTCTCCGAGGATATCTTATTTTATTACAGATAAGAGTATTCTCTAAGAAAGAGTTGTGCAGTGACAAGACGTAGTCCGGACAACTATAAATACTTAAGAATAGAAGAAAGTGTGATAAAATTGGTAGGAACCCGTGATATCGATACGTGTATTTGCTGTTAATCAGTACTATGACTAATATCATTGTCATTTATTCATTCCTACATATTTGTAAAGTCCTTGTTTACATTTTACTAGTTTACCGGTGCACGTAGACTCTATAATAGCATTTTCTGATTACAGAAAATGTTTGATGTTTCGAGCATAGAGCAACATAAACAACCTGCTCGAATTACTTGCTAATGAAGACACCTTATAGAGAATGGAATGACAAAACGAGCATATACGCTGGAGCAAATCCGATTTCGACTTCAAATCTTTAAAATTGTATTTTGTTTAGCAGTATATTAAAGACAGGCTTCCTTGTTTTATTATTATTATTATTATCATTATTATTGTTATTATTATCATTATTACTTATGTATGTATTATATAAGTTTAAGCCAACACTTGAATAATTTTGTGGCCGAAGAAAGATGCAAATCAGTGATGAACACAGTCAGGGGTTTTGAAAGGTATTTACTTTTGTTTAGTACTGGTTTTAAGCAGAACCTCCTAACAAATTCTGTAGGAAATACGGTTTCATTTCGAAAGAAACTACGAACATGTATAAAATGAATTCCGTATTGTACTTGTAAAATGAAAAACGGGTCACACAGATTCTCCGTTTAAGCATAAACTTGCAAACTACTGACATTGACGTAATATTCTTATTTTCATTTTAAACTTGCACTACACTTCTCCATTAAAATTCTCGTGCATGAACTAAAATATCATAATGATGTTCCTATTTAAATTACAACACTTTAACTTGCGATAAAGTTTTAGTTAGGAAAATACTTTAAGAACATGAAGGTATGTAATGAAATGGAACTGCAGCAGTAGCTTGATCTGACATGTAGACCCTAATATTTTCAACTATAGAAATACATTAAATAAAGTCTAGAAATTGAGTTCTATGTCCTTAAAATAACCAAAACTAATTCTACAAAGGTGAAATTTATGATAGTTCTGTTAATATCAATAACAGAAGTTTTGATATTTGATTTAAAGTTGTGATCCGCAAAGAATGACAACTCTTGCCTTAAGTCAGTATTTATAAGTAGAGCTGTATATCAACTTACTTCCCTTGCAATTACACAGTTGAGTTGAAAATGAAAAATGGTTTACGACACAATATCATACCATTTTGGTCAACAAAAACATTTAGGATTTATTCATACGTATTTGATTTACCCTTTAAAACCAGCTTCATATGATTTTGTCAGCTAACTTACGGCAAAATACATCTTTTAACAAGCAGATAATAAAATGAAATACACAATGTACCAGTATATTGTAAATAAAATGAAATACACGATGTAACAGTATATTGTATATATTTTATAGAGCAAATAACATAGTTTTACTTGTATAAAAATGTCACAAAAGAAGCACTTTTGCTATACAGAACAGGTAGGATTACTACAGATGCAATTATATTGATCTCCATTTGTCATGCCTACTGTTATACTATAAGGCTGCAAATAGGATAAATATTTAATAAATCATTCTTAAAATCAGCTTGGCATATTAACTTTACTATAATTTTGTGTGATTTACTAGTTTCAATAATTAAAGGAATCCTTTGAACATGCAAAAGTACGGAATCCTGTTTCCGCCATCGACATTTCGACTAGACAGATACGCGAAAACTTGAAATTAAGCATCTAATTTCAACTTTTTGTGCTATAAATTTACCGCGAAAAATCGAAATCTTGAAGTTTTTGACCCGACAGCTGTCGTGCAAACGTCATCATTTCGACCTAGAATCAAGCGCGAGAAGTAAAAATTAAGAGAGCTAATTTCAACTTCTCGTGCTACGATATTTCCTCGTAAAGATGAAAAGTCGAAGTTTGTAACGCGACAATTGTCGTGCAAACGTCAACTTACCGACTGAATTTGTAGGGCGAAAAGTATAAATTTAAGTCTTAACTTCTACTTTTCGTGCAAGTTCTTTGGCCTATAATATCGCGAAATTATCACTTAAATTTCGACTTTTCGTTCTGGGGTAAGGTTTAGGGTTAGGGTTAGTTCGTAAGTGTCACGTTGACACTTTTGACGTGTATTTTCAACTTACCAAATTATTTTGCTTTGACATATCAACAAAAAATAGAAATGTATAATGCAAACGTGATGCTTGGATTTAAATAAGGTTTAGGTAGGTTTTTATGTCAATGAACAAACATTATTATTATAATAATATAAAATTCAATAAGTCTATGGTGCTTGAACACTTCCCTTGACAATCCCATTGACAGCCTTTTCAAAGGCCTATTATTCGCAAATGTAGCTTCAGGCCCACGTAAAAAGCCGAACGTTTCCCTATAGAATCGTGTATTTCCGTGACCATTCGTAGGGTCCGGGTCCGGGTCCAGTGTCCGGGGATTTGCCATAACCCCGGTGTTGGTGTAGTGACATCAAATCCCGGTAAATTAGTCCTAGAACGAAAAGTCGAAAATTAAGCGTTAATATCGGGAAAATATCGGCCGAAGTCTTGGCCGAAAAGTTAAAGACAGGCACTTTAATTTCAACATCTCGCACTAGATTATGGGTCGACAAGTTGATGTTTTGCACGACAATTCTCGGGTCAAAAACTTCAAGATTTCTAATTTTCGCAGGACATCTTTGCGCGAGAAGTTGAAGCTAAGGCTTTTAAATTTCTACTTTCGCGCTTAATTCTAGATCGAGAAGTTGACGTTTTCGACTTTTCGCGGTAAATTTTTAGCGCGAAATGTTGAAATTAGATGCTTAATTTCAAGTTTTCGCGTATCTGTCTAGCCGAAAAGCCGATGGCGGAAACAGGATTCCGTACAAAAGTTATATTTAAATGCTCTTCTTTAAGTTAGACCTGCAAATGTGGTTTAAGCAATGTAAAGTATTTATGATTTTATAGTATAATTACTTCGTTTAAAATATGTTTCATATATTTGTCAAAAAAAAAGGTTAGAAAGCAATAGAATTAACAAGAAACACGCTGTGCTTAAATCATACCAAAATCATTTTCTTTACATTTGTTATTTTCTATTTTGTTTGTCCTGAGTATGCATGATTGACAGGTTTTATCCGATGAAACAAAAGAGGTCATACCCGTCGTAGTAAAAACAGACAAACTGCGAATAGATAATCGCAATATCTTGTTTGTAATTCGTCAGTTTTGTCATCTTTAACAAAATGACTAACCAGTTGTAAAACAAAATGAAAAAATAAGAAAATCTTCTGGGATTGTAAGTGAATAATTACCTCGATCTACGTTAAAAGATCAGTTTGCTGTATTTTAAACTAAAGAAAGCCTGGAAGTAAGTGGAGTTAATGTTTCGTTTAATTCAAAATATCTTTTGTGTTGATAACTCTTTAAAAATATGGCAATTTAGAAATGAATGTTTAGATGTCAAAGTGTCCTTGTAATACTTTGACGTGATACGTAAGTATCATTTTTTTTCAATACAATGTACAAGGTAGACTTTTATCTGTTCAAAAGATACAATGATGACAGGATGTGTGCTGTCTAATCGAAATTTTGAGAAACTAACTAGAAATCTTTCAAACTTAAAAATATGACTCAGATCAGAATCTCGAAACTTACTTGTAAGCTCGTAATATTTACTAATTTACTCAAAAACTTGAAAAATAAACCTAGCTTCTGAAAATTGCAATATACTTACACTACAATCATGTTTATCACCATATCAACTAGAAATTTCAAAATATCTCGCCTTCTTTTTCGTAATTATTGTTTGAACGTTCATCCGCCTCTCAAAGTTCAAAACAAAACAGCAAATGAATATGTTTGTGTCATGACAAAGTACCTCTACGATATACCTGAGATTAGAAGTCATTTCATTGAATATGAGGAGGTAATATTGTAAAGTATCAGCATATATTTAAAATTTCCCTTTCTTTTTCCATCATGTATGATATGATCTCGAGATACTCTAAATGACATATACATATACCTATTTATCTATGTACAGTATGGATACTCGTTCGTTTCAAAGTGACTCGATCCAGGTAGAATACATGCAAGATAATGCAAAAATAGTGAAATGAGCAAAGTTTGAATATATCCTGGAAAGATTCTATGACACTCAATAAGTTCTGAGGTATTCGAGTGTCACAGCTTGCTACTCAAACGGTAACCAGTACACACGAATACATGTCTTGGCTTACTTTCTAAAGGGGCCGAAACTTTGTCGAAACATTACCTTTTTAAGTGCCAACACTACTCGGTCGTATTCTGTTGGCCTACATGTCTTCTAGTCGGCACCCGAAGTCGCCTGGTCTTGACCATGATATAAACATATCTAACCTGTTATTATAGTTAGCGAACCAACATTTAGAGTTATTAATAAGTGGAAATATTCAGTTAGTCAGCCGAAATTTAGAACTGAGCGTCACAATTGTGTGTCAGTAAGTCGAAATTGCGAGTTTATAAGTCAAAATTTCAAAATTGTCATTCCAAAAGATAATAATCCAATATTTCGGAAACAAGCAGTTTCGAATCAGTCAAAAGAAAGATCGACAAACGTAACTCGAAAGTCAGTATTAATGAAAAACATGCACCTTCCTGTAATACAATCGTCTTGTTTTAGTTTATAAAATGTTGCTTATTTGGATAGTATGGCGTGTAATGTCTTTATATATTCATTCAATGTCTTAAAATTTTTATTGTAAAACCGGAATATTTTTCAATGTTTTCATATAATTTTTCTATCTTTCGGAATATTTATTGTAAAACTTTAAAGAAATCTGCAATGCGATAAAATATGTATTCTATGTTTTCAAATTATTTGTTCAATCCTACAAAATATTTATTGCAAAATAAAACTATTTATTCAATAAAACGAAAATAATTATTCTATATCACAAAATATTTATTCAAAATTTTAATATTTCTATGCAATCCTACAATTTTTTTTCGATGCAACAATAATAATTTTAAGTTAAACGTAAATATTTATTCTATCTGTTTAAGATATTTGTTCGAAAGTATTCTGGGTAAACTGCTATATTACGGGTAATCTGCGGACAACTGCGGCGCATTTTATGAATACGTCAGTTTTGAAAGAAACTAAACAAACAACAAACAAACAAACAAAACGGACGTTTCATTTTTGTTTGTTCGTCTGTCCGCCCGCCATAATTCCTTTACGGAGCGTAACTTTATAAATAAAGGTGTTAACTTTAGACTTGGCATATAGGAAAATGGCGATTAGGTGGTGTGCGCAGCACTTATAACGTCTCTGTAGGTCAAAGGTCAATATCACAAACTGCGCTTAAAGGTCAAAACTAACCATCATATTTCGTGTCCAGAGCATAGCTAAATAACCATGCAAGGTATTGGCTTCAAACTTGGCATGTACGTAGGTAGCTATAAGACAATGTACAGAGCAATTAAACCGGCTCCGAAGATCAAAGGTCAAGGTCACAAATTGAGCTCAAAGATCAAATGTGTAAGTTAAATTTCGTGTCCGAAAAATAACTTATTAACCATTCAAGGTATTGACTTCAAACTTGGGGTGTATGTATGTGATGATGAGACGATGTGCAGAGTGCTAAAAACCAAGTATTAGCGTTAAATAAAAATATTCTTAATGATATGTTAAGCAAATTAAAATCATTTCCTTCACATGACCCGCCAAAAATATTGGAATATGATTCTTCTTTAAATTTTGCTTTCCTTCTCGTCTGAAAAACCTTTCGGGCATATATTGCCCCGTTAGGCGAAGCTCTTGTTTGGTATATTTCTGTCCTCGGTGTTATGATCTATACCATCTAACGTTTTATACTGATGAAATCAGTGATAAGCATAAAACACATGTACTAAGTAATTGCTTTATCGTTAAGATAATAAAATGCGCACAGTTGGCCACAGATTGGCCGCAAATTTGGCCGCAAGGGATGTCCCAAAAATAACAATTTAACCAGAATTCCTTTGAACAAATATTTTAAGTAGATTGAATCAATATTTACCTTTTACACAACATTATAATCGTTGCACCGAACACAGTTTTTGTAGGATTGAACAAATAATTTGAAAACATCGAATAGATATTTTGTCACATCGCAGATTTTTCTTTAGTTTTACAAAAAATATTTCAAAAGATAGAAAACTTGTTTGAAACATTGAAAAAAAAAAGTTTCTGTTTTAAAAAAAATATTTTAAAACACTGAATGAATAAATAAATAGACAATAATTATAGAAGATATAATATTGCCACATATTACACGCCAAAGGCCAACAGTTCCAGTTTCGTATCATTTATTGCACCCAATTTAAAGACATTATTAGACAAAAGGTGATATTTGAATTTGCAATAAAGCAAGTTTAAGAGTAAACTGTGTTACATAAAATTAATCCGTTTAACTTAATAAGATTACAATTATCTATAAAATGGCATACATGTTTGTAGTGCTGACATACACCCAATAGCCCTTTAACGATAAATCTAAGACAGTGTATAATTACCATAAAGTGGTATAAAATAGTTTTGTTTTGAAATGTTTCCAGATACAGCACGAGGGTATATTGGAGTTACGCATGTCTGTCAGTCCGTTCTTAATTCATGTCCGCTCTATATCATTGTAAGCTTGGAAATACTTTAATACTTATCCTCAAGCTCATCAAGACGACATGAAGAACGCATATTCAGGTCACTTGGACCAAGGTAAAGGTCACATTTGAAGGTCAAATGTCAAAATAGTTCAACTTCGTGCCACTTGATATCTTCTACTCCAGAGAACACCAATTGTTTTCTCATACACTTACACTATAACATTATGGCGTGCAAGGCCTTCCATAAATTGAAACATGTATATCCAATGACATTTTTATCAAAAACTATCTTAGTTCCGTCAAACGAAAAACATATGAATAGTAAATCTTTATTTAGGTAATTTTCGTGTGAATGAGATGACCCCCTGTTTACATCGTTGTCATGGCGGGAGAAATTCATTTGATGAAACTTCTTTCAATACACATAAAACGTAGCAAATGCTGTCAAAATGAATTCCATTTTGAAAAAAAAAATCACTTCTTTGGTTTGTTTACATGACTGACCAATCGGAATGCATACACGCTACCTTATTCCCAGGTATAAAATTACCTCATTCCCAGGAAGTTCCCTGTACTTTTTTGAATTGGTGGTCTCTGACCCGGAGGATTTTCATAAAACTAGCACCAAATATTTAAATCATCAATACGGCGTGAGAGTATTATGCACTCAAATACTAATGGTTCTGTAGAAATTCATATTTCATAATATATGCAATAACTGCCTTTTCTGAAGTCAGTATGTGGATTTTTATTAACCACATTTAAATTCTACGTTTGTTTCATTTTATCTTACCAATATTTTTCTATTTTATGACAGATGAGGCAATCAGTTTTACAGTGATTCAGTAATAGATCACGAAAATGTTTTTAGCAGTTATTATTTTGTTAAACTTCAACAGTAATATATTTTACATAAGTGATCAATAAGAAAGTACCAAATTTTTTAAACTATGTGACTATGTTTAGACCAATGGAATGGAATATGATTACAAACTTCATATTACTGAGAAAACTACACGTGACGTTATATATGAGTACCGATTCGAGTCGTAAATTCGGCCACTTTCTGCGTTTTTTCATAAATATTTCTTTCGTTTTACAATTGATTTGTACAAAATTTCTACCATATGTGCTTTGATAAAAGCAACATTGATTGTTATCATTAACGGCCGTTTACAGTATGGTAAACAATACAACCGCGTGTAAAATAACAGACAGGTTTAGCCTCCACATTTTACCTTCTAGAGGCTGTAAATATTTGGCCACTTTTTATAAAACATGAAGTTGAATGTATTTTCAACATTTTCTTGGAAATAAATCGATGCTACAGTCAAAATTGTTCTTTTTTCAACAAACTGCAATCAATTTTCAATAACATACCTCAATAGCATATAAAAAGCGTCTGTCATCCTTCTCACACAAGCATGACGTAGTTTAATTTTTACGTCACTGTTTATCACACTTTCTAGCATAAAACTGCTGTTCTTGTAACCTTTCGGGGATGTGTCAACAGGAGAGTAAAGAGAATCTCTCGCTCACGTGCTGTTATAACACCTTTTAATATATACGTGTTCCGTGGCAAAGCATAAACATATTACGGCCCCGAAACGGATAATTCAAAAGGAAATGACGTCAACGTGAAAAAACAACGTAGACATGGAAACTCAATGACGTTGAGGGGCAATATATTCATTTTCTTGGTTTAAACGCGTTTTATGCTAGTTAGCGCATATTCTGTTTGTGTTATAAAGCTTAGATTTGAATTAACCCTTGCCGGGCCTCGGCATAAACGAGCGCGTGCAATGACGTCACGCGACCCGCGAGACAAAATATTTGCTATTTAGAGTACACAACTTTAGGGAAGGACAACTTTTTTTCTACTCACCTCAACTTGTTGTTTTTTGCCGACTTTGTTGCTAACGCAAGTGCATGTGATGACACAGATGCGTTCTCAAGCATCTGGCTCGAAAAAAAGCTTTAAAGTTGGTGGCCGAATATTTACGACCTGGTCGAATTTACGACTCGAACAAGTATAAGTTTTTGCTTTACAGAATGTATACGAGTGTATTAATACTGTGTGCGGCAATATCACCGAGTATAATACAAGTAGCCGTTGCAGGTAATGACATCAGAACAGACAAATATATGTTAGTTATTTTCCTTCTGCAGTCAACAATGTCTCTTTTATATACCAAGGCGGGGAGTATATAAGTTTATTCTGTCTAGCATAGACTTATAAGTTCGTTTCGAAATAAGCGCCAATGATTTTATTACTTCAAAATTGGTAATACAGTCATGTGACTAGAATCACAGGTAAAGAGCTTCTATTTTATGCAATATACTATTATAAAAAATGGATACAACTTGCTGTAATTATCTTTCAGAAAAGCAATAAAAATAGCCTGAGCGTTTCATCTTTGTTGTTTTGGATAACCAACTGTCCAAATCAATACCAACTGACCAAAACATTTGATGTTTTAAGGAAACAATCGACACATGTCGAAAAAAAAGCCAAAACTGTACAAATCGACACAGATTTGCATCTTAAAAATTGTAAAATATCGACAGACGGCTATTACGTGTCATAAATGGTACGCGTACTAACAGAACTACTCTAGTGCAAAGCAAATCGTGTGTAGTTTTAGTTTAAGCTTTTTATTAAACTGTAATAACTGCTAACTTACCATCCGCTTGAAACAATTATTCAATCGTCATTTTTACCAACGACAAGGAAAGCGTTTGTTGCATGTGTTTGTTACTTGAAGAGCAAATTGGAGACCGTAACGGTGAAACTTAAAGGAGAAAACACTTTGGCGTGATACTTAAACAAATTTCAATAAATGATAAGATAAAATGCACGGCTTTGGTATTTTTTTTATTAAATTCCACTTTAAATCGGACACAATTCTTGGTTAATACTAATTTATGGGCAATATTGTGAATAGATTCTGATGCAAATCCGTGTCTATTGAATTTGCAGCCAGTTTTATCCCTTTAATTTTATAATAGTATACAGCATAGAAATATGAGCCGCTCCTTACCTGTGATGAGAATGGCATACACTCCAGCTTCTTTATATGTAGAAATAACATGTCTGTTCTTTGTAGTTTATTATTATTATTATTATTATACCAGATTTATATAGCGCCCTTTTCATGATCAATTTCACGTTCAAAGGCGCTTTACATAGTTCAAATGCAGCCACACAGGGCGCATAATTCATCCTCTACTAGTACAGACTTAGAGCGATCTGACCAGAGGGACAGAGTGAGACAAAGCCCCCACGACAGAGAGATCAGAAATCAGATACAGGCTTGTCCGGCTAACTTAGCCTAGCTCGTTGCGAATAGACAGCCTGGTTCTTTAACGTGCTCAGTGTATAGCACTGATACACGCAAGGATTGCCTGGGTTCCTGACCAGTACACCTCTAGTTGGGTGGGAAACACTGAAAAGCGTTTCTGAAAATTCCCGAGTAGCTGCCGGGGATCGAACCCCCGACCTCAGGATTGGAAGGCCAGTGTGCAAACCACTGAGCTATCCGTCCACCACACAGCGACCGTAAATGGTAAAATAAAAAATTTCGCATTTCAAATTCTACCAAGATCTGATTAAATATTATGTGAAGATGATGGCAATGTCACGATAAAACAAAAGCTTTAACAACATTCCCTGACAAATGTCTCTGGGTGTGTAATTTGGTTATATCAAACTAATGAGGTACAAGATTGTCTAGTTCACAAATGTATGTTTCATAGTCAGAGGATAATATTTAGTACATGAAGCAAGGAGCGAGTAATTAATTATGTGCTTTTATTTTCCGTTAAACAAATATGTTAGCTGTTTAAAATAAAAAAAAAACAACATTATTTACGCTGTATGTTTCAAATGACGAATAACGAAAATAGCGTTTTTCATAATTATGATTGATGTGTTGTTGAACTATGTATAAAAGTATTATTTTTTTTGCAACGGTCAAGGTTGCTGCCCAGATGGATGGATAACACACAAATCCCGGTGTTACTATGTTGGTTATGAAACAAAGCTGACGTTTTCCGAGGCAATGGTATGGCCAAAAATAATCTTTGTTAGAACAATCAAAAGCTATCTGTTTTATTGGAACAGAAATAGAAAATAAACATGCTATATATCTATATTTTTCGCTCGTTGTTAATACAGTTTCTCAGATACCTCTTGCATTGCCGTTCGAATTCCTGATTGCGGAGTGACCTGTATGCACTGTCTAGCCGTCAAAAAGCACCACCAAAAACACGATTCTAAAACACCAACATTTTTTATTTGGCTATCTGAAATCAGGTAAAAATTACTTAGCCAGTCCTTCAAGTAAAAATCATTTTACATTAAGGTTATATTTTAACTGTGTTTTTCCATCTGTCCAAATACACAGTTTATGCTAACGCAACCACATTACTTCATTGCCAAATTTGCACCCTTTATAATGAGCTAAAAAAAAAAAAAGAACAATAGAAAATGATTTATATTTCAGGTTTATTGCTATAACCAGGCTGCGCAACTCGTACGATTTGAATCTTATGGAGAGTATTCATTTTTGAGAAATTTGCTGAAGAAAACACAAGGTAATTATCTAGTTTTGCCAACAGTAGAGACATGTTATTGTTCTATATAATAAATGAAAGCTATCGACAAAAAGTATATTCTCTTTACATTTGATATATCTGTTCGGGTTTTTAAACAACGTCAAAGAAATGTTTAAGTGTGTTTGACTGGCAATAAAACGACTACATTAAAAAAACTAAATTTTGTTTCAGCATCAAGTGCTTGGATAGGGTTATCTGACCGGAAACATGAAGGCATCTGGCAATGGGTTGGTTCAAATGGACATGCGACATTTTCAGACTGGGGACCAGGCGAACCGAATAACCTTAGAAATAACGAAGACTGCGTAGGATTTTTTGCAGAAGAAGACTACAAGTGGAATGATTTTCCTTGCACAAATAAGTTGAAACCCGTTTGCGAGAAGTCATCTTAATACGATAGGTGCATATGAAGAAACGTTAAGACAGTTATGAAACAAGAAAGACATTCCAACAGCTTGTTATTTCGAAATGTAAAATAGTTGTTTTCTATTAATACCTTATAAGAACGTCTTCGAGCTAAGGAGAAAATAAATTCTCTTCTATATACTCCTAAAATAATATTAATAATACAGCTACGCCAATACAAATACTTTAAAATATCGCGCATCCGTTGCCAAAAAATTGAAACAACAATTAAGTTGATATTGCATCCAATTAATTTTCAAAATGAGTATCGCAATCAAGACAATTATATAATTGATTATTATGTCATTTTGAACTGTTACAAGATAAGGAAATAATACAACAGTATTCACGTTGTTAACACTCTCTTATATACCAAATACTTTACTTGAAATTGAAACAGATGTAAGCGGGTGTGATATTAGCTGGTTCGTTTAAAACTATATTTAAATTAATGTAATAACAATTATGTTGATATTCTTTTCCAATGTATCACTGAAGAACACTTCCAATTAAAAGTTATCTGAAACAAATGAAGAAGCCCAGGTGCCCCAACATCACATTCATGAGGCATTTTGTCGCTCTATATTATTGATATTGAAATTTTGAAAATAAAGAGCGCTTACTACTCTACAATAGGGAGAATATATCGTCCTTTATAATATTGTTGTTTTTTTTCAGTTAATTATCGAAATATTAGTGTGTAATGTATATGGTATTTTCACAGTGAAAACAATCAAATATATTTTTCACTGGTGGAAACTATATAATGACATAATTTAATCAAAACACGAAATAAAAATAAAGCTGTCACTGTATATTATGATGTTTATATTGTAAGCATAGTTGTGGATGGGCCGGAGGCCTTAAGTACAATAAATAATTGAATTGAATTGAATTGAATTGGTTTGTTTTACAAGAAAGGTCAATTCAATTTTCACTCATGAACACCATAGTTACATATTCATTCCTGGCTATGCCACTCATAAAAATATATTGTACTGGGTGTTCACTCGTGAAAGATATTTCAATCCCTCACTGAAACAAGCATGTGCTATTTATAATATACTATTTCCATGGGAATGCTATTTATTATGAATTTTAATAAATAGGGTTATATTTTCAATAATTTACCTCTCTGAAGTGTTGCACTAATTTAAAAAATAAAATGTTATAGAGCTGTTTGGGTATTATAAATATGAATTTAGCCAAGATACACATTCTTCTTTTATATATTTTGATATCCTCTAAAAGTGCAGAATATGCATGGACAGTACGAATATAACTTTAATTCAACAAGGAAAACTTTCAGATATTTTGTGTATGCTTCGCGACCAGGAATGGCGTGAAGTGTAAATCTTTCGACCATTTCATAAAGGACAGTTTAAAATCACTAAAGAACAAGCATCAACGAAAATGTTATGGGAAACTGGCTTTTGAAATGTATTAGCTTCCTTAAATAATTTTGTTTATGTTTGAATGTACATTTTTCACCTACAGTTCCTTTTAAATATGACTAATAGATACTAAAACAAATCAAAATGATGCAACTGAAAACCATAATATTCATAGTTGTGGAAAGCTGGAAATAGTTTTGGTAACATTTCGTCATATAAACAGAAGAAACCGTTTGTTTTCAGGACTGGAAAAGCTTTGCTTACTCAAATAACTTTGTTGATGTTTGAAGGTATATTTTTCACTGGAAATCCAATTTTTAGTGTGACCCATAGACATACCTAAAGAACTTGAATTAGACAAGACAAATTAGTTCAAGTGAAAATAATAGATTTATAGTTATTGAAAGCTAGATATTGTTTAGATAATATTCTTAGACATAAAATAAAAGACACCATTTGTTAATAGGAAGGAAAAAGCTATTTGGATATTTAACCTTATTTGCTAATATTATTAGTTACACCGCTTGTTGGTGAGAGGGTACGGGATATACGCTGTCGAGGAAATCCATATCAGGCGAGAGCGAAGCTTATAGTTATCAAATTGGCCGAGCACTTATTGGCAAACCTATTTTGTTCAAGTTTGGTGAAGATCGGATGAGAAATGTTCGACTTAGAGTGCGGACAAGCTTTGTGACACACACACACACACACACACACTTGTAAACGCTACCAATCGGGGATTAAGTTTTGAACTTACTAACCGGGAACTTCTTTATTACTGTAGCTACAGTTATCATATTTCTATCAACTCTTATACTTATCATCTTTAAACCGGGTGTTTGTTTATAGACGAAATGCGGACTCGTGTGTTTCAAGAAAACGGGGAATTAGTGTAAAGACTAAATGAGGTACAAGTGTATAACTAAACGGGTGCGTGCGTATGGTTGAAACGAGGAACTAGCTATTAAAATGGTGTATGCGTATGCGGAAGCTCCTGTTACATACCATATATAAAAAAAGTGAATCGAGAGATTTAATTTGATTTGACGGGTTTTACGCCATTTTTAAACAGTATTTCAGTTATGTCAGGCGGGCAGTTTACCCAAAACTCGTTTCTGGAAAGATCAAATACTAGTACTCAAGCTGTCGGTAGCAGGGATCGAACTCATGCCCCTTAATTGGTGAAAGATTGGCGGGCAGTCAACAGAGGAAGTTCTATATTTTGTATGTTGGTACATGTAGTACGTTAATATTCGACATTCAATCAAAGTTGTCTATATGAAAAGTTAACATTAAAATAACTGTTTATGAACAGACATAGAACAATCGAATAACAAACTAAACACATGATACAGATACATAATAAAGCACAAAACAGTATCTGGTTGTATCAATTTTATGTTTAAATCACTTTAAATTGCCTACAGCAACTGTTGAACTTCGATATTAAGTAATATTATATATTTTAGTTCCTTCTTCATGTTTTAACTAAATATTTTTATTAGGCATTCACAAATCTGTTCTAAGCAGACAATTTATTTTTGCTACAATTCTACTCGTTCCAAAGACAGAATTAACAGTCAAAACATATTAGTGGTTCCTATAAAAACATTCGGATGAAGGAAATCATGCAAAATAAACAAAACAAAAAAAAAAAAAAAAAAAAACAACAACAACAAAGAAAAAAACAACAACAAAAAAAACAGACAACTCACTGTGATTATCTCCCATTCGGAATAATATTTCAGTTGTTGTGCTCCGGCATTTGGAATGTGTATTATTATATATACATTGTATACATTGTCAAAGGCAAATGTGTGTTAAAGTTAAGACGAAAACAATAGAAGTATGTAGGTAATTAATTTGAATAAGATAGAACTGAGACAAACACATAACCATAAATCAGGAAGAATGACAGTGACAAAGCCTTTATTTTTATTTGGGTTTTTCTCTCCGATAATAGGCTAACGAAAACTTGATTTTCTTAGAAAAAAACTTTCGCGCTTATTTGCAAAGTAAAATTTCAGGTTCAATATGTGGAAACAGGAAATAAAAATTGGGGCATCGTTCATTCAATCTCCGCAATGATACGGTGTCCCTGCATTTTCATGGCCGTAGTGAGAGACTAAATTTTACCGAGGCAATTGAGTACACGCGTTTGTTCATGATTATTGGGTGAATTTGAGTGGTAAGGCAAAGCGACGACAGTCAGAGATGTTAGTTAGGGAGGTTGTGTCCCACACTCCCCCATAGGAGGGTTTGTGGGGGACCCCCAAGAAAAGTAGGATATTTGATAAAAACACACTATGTTGCGCTGTTGTTATAATTTTGTTATAATTAAAAGGAAAAAACATTACCCTTTAACTCTGCGATATACCCCGGGTACTTATACCGATTTGTGGTTCGTTTGTAATGTGTCTCTCTTGCGATGGAGGTCACAAGCCCTACTTTTTGGGAGGTGTATGTATAATATACTTCTTGATGAAGCTCATTCGAGTAGAATTAAATGTAAAAATGTTCAAACCATTTTACCTATAAAGTTCCGTCTAATGTTGCTCTCATGCTGAAAAGGACATTTGTTTTCTCTAAAAAAACCCATTTCACTCACAACAGAGATAAGTGCAAAAATGCGTACCAAATCATCAATACATTGTGACGTTAACTTAGAATTAAACCTCACGAGGTTAAAATGAATATTCAAATAGATATTAATTGTTGATTACAGCATAAATGAAGTTTCATCAATGGATCATGAACCCACATAACCCGCGGCATTACCTATCTTCTGCATATAACGCTTCAACAACAACTTAGCGCTTAATATTCTTCAAAATTAGTGAAAATAAGCCACACCGTTGTCCCTTTGATAAAATGAAATACATATGATATGAACTAAAATGATAAATAATTAAGTTTCAAGTGATTTTGCTTTTGGCACCAACAAATTCATCGTTTTTTTTTTTAAATCTAAACCATGCTTTGAAATCAGATTAGGTTTGGGCAAAAATGAATTTATACTGTAGGAAATTAAACATAAAATCGCCAGAAAACGTAGGATGTAAACTTTTCTTGTGGATTTTTTTTTCTGCACCGGTTGTAAGTGCCCAAGTACGAAATGACGACGCGAAGTGCGCGAATTTCAATTCGGGATCCGAATGTTAAACGAATGCAAAATGCAGTCCTTGTGAATGTTTGGTAATAGCTATTTGGTACGTTTTAACACGCCTATTTTATTACATATATAGGGGGTCAAGGCGTAGCGCAACCAGTTCTGAAGCTATTCAGCGGGAGGATGTGAAAAAGGGAATCCACTTCTCTTTGTGCAGGTCAGTTGAATCTCCCCAAGGGTGAAGATTCTGGGAAAAGAAATAGAACTTGTAGCTTCTTCGGAAAGCGACAGAAATTCAATAAATAAAATTTAAAGGCTGAAGAGTTGAGATGTAAGATGAAATAAAGATTCAAAGAGACTTTTTGTCACACATTAATGTTAAACTGCGAAACAGGTATACATTACATCCTGCCGTAGCGGTCACCACAGGTATTAATTAAGCAGCTATTCTAGTATCATAATATTTTATTAGTATAAAATACCCGTACAATTTTGATGGAATGGCAAGTATAAACGTGCAACAAGTTTCTGTCTCTTAATATCATTAGAAAGCAGCAGTCAACAGCTTTTTTCTCATTTTGTTTTACAAATGCAATGACGCTGCAGCTTATGTGCATATAACATTGTAATGTGGTCCAAGCAACTGAAACGCAAAATACTTACTTTGCGGAATTCATTTCACTATTTACATTTAAAAGCATTTTTTTCCATCGTATTGTAAATTCTTTTTTCGCATTTAGCCGCAATGTTTCGATAATGATACAAATGTATCTGATATGATATATTGAAGATTACTAAAATTTCTTCATTGGCGTGTCTGAATGTTGAAAGGATCATGAAAGGATATCAAATTATGTTTATCCGTCATCCACTTTTTGCAATAGTGGTAAAACTTATTTTGACATAAACCAGTATGGTATCATCTACTTTTGAGCACGATGAACATTTACAGTGGAATTAAAGTGCGCGACTACAGTAGAAATTAATATATGAATGACAATTGTGTAATATTTACTAAGCTGCAGGATTAGGAGTACCAAAATCTGCATAAGGTAAATATAAAACATTTATTTTGACCGTATCCCATAGTTTCAGATTTGCATATGAAACCGAATGTTTTATCACTCGCTGAACTAGCTTATAAATAACATTAAAAAGTGGAACGTTTATTAAAATTGAACGACTGAAAAATCGAGATCTTATATTTCTTTTTAAACATGACCTCGTACTAAGTAGGATTCCGAAATAGATGCAATAATTTGCGCAATGATTTGTAACAGTTTTTATTGAGGGGAGGAGATTGAGGTATGAGGTATTTAAGATCAAACAAATTAGTCAAGCAACAGCCCTGTATTTACTTCCGATATTTACAAATCTACAATAATACAGTTCACTAATATATGCGCAAACACCGGCCTCGCCTGATCTTTGCTTCTTTAGTTTAATCATATTTTATTGTATATATATATTCACACATGTATACATCACATTAAATACAAGCATTAAATTAAATACATACAAATGGGTTGGGCCAAAAGTTATTCCAACATTATCTAGGGCCCACCCCCAGAACAGTCAGTTTATAAGTAGCTGAAAAGTAATGTGTTAAGGTTGTGTGATTGGTTGTACAATTTCAAGATTTAAATAAAGAATTTTGGAAAATATGCAACGAAAAAAAATTTATTGAAAAGGAGTTTAATAAATATTTTGCTAGATATCAAAACAAAATGTTAAAAAGTGTAAAAATGAAAAAAGAATTAAACAAACAGGAAGATATACCATTGTTAAGTTGCCGCTAGTACTGACACCACCGCCCCCAGTTTTCGCTAAATAAGTTTGCAGCAGTTACATGTTTTGGTGAACTCGAGTTAGCGTTTTTATTATTTGAATCTTTCGCTCTCCTTAATATAAGTTTGTACTTCTTTGAACAGTATTTCATTCTGGGATTCTGTTAAAGTGTCAATGCCAAATAAAAGTTTCTTTGCGCTAAGAGGATGAAAGGCTCAGCATTTTCATTCTCAGCACCACATTCACAGGACGGGCTCGGAAGGAGATGATTTTTATACAAATCAGAATTTAGATTACTGCATTATTTCTTATACGGGCATGATGAACGGCTGAAAATCTTTCGCCTTTAGTGAAAAAAGATGGAACTACTTGCGGTTGATATAGTCTTTCAGTTTACTTTTAAAATAAGATAGTGATTCTGAGTCTCGAATATTTAACGGAATATCATTCCAAATTTTTAATGCTGATGGTAAGACAGACTTAGAATAAATTTCAGTTCTTCTTGTTACTGAAGCGTAGTCGACATTATTTCTTAACCAGTAGTGATTGTCATAAGCTAAGTCAACTGTTGGGGGGAATAACTGTGTCAAGTACTGTGGGGAATAATTGGTTTTTGGCTTTGTACATTAAAAGTAATTTTTGAATTTTTCTTCTGTCGGAGAGTGTTACCCAACCTATCTCATATAGTAATTTTCGTAGTGAAACAGATCTTGTTAGGCCAGTAACTACCCGAGCTGCCTCATATTGTAATTTTTCTAAGGTATCTTTTTCATATTGTGTACAATTATCCAAACTAAAGAAGCATATTCTAGCTGAGGTCGTAGATAAAGGATATATATGTGATTCAGTGTTTTTCTTTGAACTTTAAATTTTAGCATTTTCATAGAACCAAGGATTTTTGATGCTTTAGATACAATATCTGAGATATGTTGGTGCCATGACCCGTCTGACTGAATGTGACACTAGATGCTTATGATGTTCGGCAAAGTTAAGTTTTTACATTGTCCAAAAAGTAATGATGGTCGATTTCTATTACAGAACGAGAAAAACATAACTTCCGTTTTAGAAGGATGAAGTTTACTAACCACTGTTTAGACCATGATGTAATTAACAACAGATCATTATTTAGCGTTTCTTCCATTAAAGCGATGTCACTTGTTGATACGGATAAAGAACTATCATCTGCGAAAAGTCTAGTAATACTTGTAAGTGACTCTGCTATATCATTGACGTAAATGAGGAATAATAAAGGACCTAACACTGAGCCTTGAGGAACACCCCCATCTAGATAACTTGAATTTGAAAAGGTTGAGGCCACAAAAACATTTTGAGATCTGTCTTTTAAATAATTACTTAACCATTTGATCAAATTTCCAAGAATTCCATACTGTTGAAGTTTGAAAACAAGACCTTTATGCCAAACCCTATCAAATGCTTTAGATATATCACAGAAAATGATGCAAGTAGAATCTCTGTTGTCTAAAGCTTTACAGATTTGATTATATATGTCAATAAGTGATATACCGTGGAATGAACCCGGTAGAAATCCAGACTGATTTTGAAATATTAAAGAATTGTCATGTAAGTGGTTATAATATGTTTAAATATAATACGTTCCATTACTTTGCCAACGCAGCTAATGAGAGAGATTGGTCTATAGTTTGATGGTTCGTGTTTATTTCCTTCTTGAACAGGGGGGATAACATGTGCTAGTTTCCAATTATTAGGATAAATACCCTCAGACAAGGAGCGATTAAAAAGTAAACAGAGTGGAACACAAAGTGTTGTTGATGTTTCTTTTAACATTTTATGGCTTATTTCATCTGGTCAGATGCTTTGTTTGTAACTAAGTTTGCTAAGATATCTGTAACTTCCCGTTCTTGTATAATAAAGTCAAAGAGTCTCGCATTTGTTTAAAAGTAAAATTTGGGAAGATTCGTATTAGTGTCATCTACCTGAGATATTGATACAAAGAAATTATTCAGAGTGTTCGCTTTCTCTACATCAGACAGTGAGTAAGTATCGTTGTTGTTTTTTAATGGCGGTATACTTTCATTTTGACAAGAGTTCTCCTTTACTAACATTCTAACAATTTTCCAGTATTGACGCGGATTTGAAATATTCATATCATATAAAGAGAATTCTAAGTTGTTATAAAAAGTTTCTTTAGCATTTTTTATCATATTATTTACTCGATTTCTAAGTTTTTTGTATATAACCCAATCTGTTGTTTTACCACTGTTCAGAGCTTTGTGAAATTGCCTATCTCCCTGTCGTGTACTCCTTCGGATATTACTGTTATACCAAGGTTTATCTTTTGGCCTTACTAAAGCATAATGTGTTGGAATACACTGTTTTGCAAGATCCATAAATTTATTTGTAAAGTTAGAACAAGAATCGTCTACACTATTATCATGTATAAATGTCCAATCTGTATTTCTAATTAAAGTATTAAGTTTAACAAAGTCAGCCTTTTTATAATTCCAGACTCTCCTTTTAAAAGGTTTGTTAGAATCAAAATCAACTTTGAGGTAAACGTAGGTTCCGAAATGGTCACTAACATCACTTTTTGTTTCAATAGTACCCGAGTCAAAAACATGTATATTGTTAGTTACTGCTATTGGATCTAGTAATGTTTGCGTATTTTGCGTAATTCTTGTCGGTGTACTAATAATATTGGTCATGTTATTTACTAAAAGTACATCTTTAAATTTATGATTATTTATATTTAATTGATCTTCATTTATATCTCCAACAATTATTACCTGATGCCTTAACTCTAACGCCATTTCAAGAAAAACTGTTCAGTTTATCCCAAAAATCGACCTTATAATTGGGTGGTTATATACTGAACATAATAAATATGATTGCTTTTTATCTCTAATTTCCACCCAAATTGATTCTGGAAAATATACTTTCTAAGTTACATAATCTTTTCGGCCTTAAAAATGCGGATATATAAACTAGAAAGCCCCCTGAATGACAAGAATTATCCTTTCTGAACATATATTCAAAGCCCGATAACTGCAGATCTATATCTTGTATATTTGAATCTAGTTTAGTTTCAGTGAAACATAATACATCCATTTCTAATAGGTTTTCTGTGATAAAGTCAAATTTATTCCGTATTACTCCGAATATTTTGATGGAATATTGAAAGGCAGTGTTCTTTACTAATAATGGGACCCGGATTACTTTCAACATCACCAGACATAATTATCAAGTAAATAATATATAACATATTAGTTCATATTCAAGAGATTATTTAACATTAAAGACTGATTATTCATGTAACTAACATGAGTGATTTTGTTTGATGAATTTTGTACGTGGCCTATAAGTAATATTATACTTGTTACGAAATGAAATTCATATTTGCTCGACACAGATAATTCATTCCGAAAAAAGATAGGCGGCATAAAGAAAAAAGAAGAACAAACTTTTCTAAAATAAATCTAACAGGGTTCACAGTATATATAAAGTTTGCATTGGTCAACTGCTGACTGTTATTAAATGACCCCACCGATGCCCGCCATGACATCAGGTCATTACCATTAGGGTATAAATATATCGTAAACAAGTACAAAGCGAGCAAAAATGGGTCAGTATTGTCATAAGTATTGAAAAACGGGGTGAGGCGGCCGGCGGCAAAATAAAAGAGAGCAACATGACTTTGGTAAGAAGACACATCAAGAGAAATAAAACAATAAACTACATTCTAGTAGCTGAAACATTACATAAGAGTATTCTAAAGGGCTTAACTTGATTTTTGATTTACAAAATCCATCTATTATCATATGATATAACAGATACTGATTTATCAACCGTATAACTATCAATTTACAAAAAAAAAACAAAAAAACAAAAACAAAAACAACAACACAAAAATCAAGCAAACAAACAAACAAACAAATACATACACACACACATAAATGCACTCCGGATAACATTATGACGTTAAAATTCTAAACATTGAAACCCATTTTTGGATTGGTTTTTCGGCAGGACTAAATCCAATACTTCACGTAAACATAATTTATGTGAATTTGCAAAATATGTGAAACGACAAAAGCCTATTCTACCCAATGTACTAAAAAAATGTCAAATTATATATGTCGGCAGTTTTGATAATCTAAATAATCATTGCGCGTTTATGTTATGAATTAAATAACTTTAATTGTGGATATACTTCTGTCTGATTGATATATTAACTTCAAATTTGATTTTCCCTTCAAAGGTCATTTACCTGTTAGTAGGGATTTTCTATAATTAAATTTTAGGGATGCATAATGTTCGTTTATATGTATCAATAACGCGGTTAATCCTATAATCACAAGCGGTCTACCTGTAATTAAAAATAAATCAATCTCCAATAATATGCGGGTGACCTTTGCCCCAGGTCATTAAAATCAGACGAACATGATATACAAAAACGATTATGAAAACTTTGTTACACCATTAGAAAGAGATATACACATATATATATATAGTTTCCTGATAAAATTTAGAGCGTAGATAACTGGCGATCGGGTTATGCGCTTTTGGTCTAAATTAACATTTGTATTTAATGATTTTCAAAAGATTTTTGTACATAATATGTATTGCTTAACGTTACATTCCTTCTAACGTGAGTAAAAACTAAGAAAACGTTAAAGAAGCTATATTGTATAACCAAACAATATATACATAGTAAAATTTTCATATATTTCAAGTTCTCAGTTTTGACCCGTCAGCCCTATTCACCCGATATGCTTAGGATACTATAATAAAATGTTAGAGATATGTACCTATATATGTGACAGCTCACTTGTCAATACATACATGCACATACATACTGACAAACGCTTGTATTTATTATCATCAAACTATTTACATTTTATCTACAAATAGTCAGAATTTGTAGAAAAAGACTATGTACATCACACTGATTAGAACCAGACAATAAGTTCGTATTTGGCCTAAATAAGCGGATTATTTATCAGTCATGTATTTATTAATTGAAAGTTGATTTTACACGATTGTAACAACAAAAGGCGAATTTATTTTGTAAATATGTGAATAATATGGATATTGATGTACTTTGAAGACACAGGTAAGCGTTCTATTTATAGAAATTTTGATCAGGTGTTCAGGCGGAAAAGCCATGTTCTAAAAATAAACGTGTGCTGATTGAATGATAATAGTAAATAACTAAATATAGTAAGGTCATGGTAGTGTAAATAAACACAAACCCCGTGCTCACTGTCAGTTCAGTTTTTATGTACAAGATCCGTACAGCTACTTTGCAGAGTCTATGGGTACACTGGACCAATGTACTGCGGTTTAATACCGGCTCTTATCTCTTCTATGGCTTCCATGCTTCTGATCTGTACTTTAATCTCTCATTGTTAATTTTCATAGTCCCATAAATATTCGCTCCTGCGACCCATGTTTTAACAAGTTTACCATCTCTTTTTAATTGTCTAGCTTCATATGACAAACTGTTCCCGCTTTCTAGTTAACGACTCCTGTACGATATTCCGTCTGGAAGTGTTTTCCTGGCTTTGTACAGCTTTTGGCGAGCCTTTGAGTTGGTGAATTTCACAATAACTCGTCTATTAACCAAGTATTCACTTTTCCACTTTCCAAGTCTGTGTGCCTTGTCTATGTCACTTGCTGTTATCTCAATATCTGCTTCCTTAGCATAATTTAGGATTTTTCTCTCTACGTCCTCGTTCGTATCTCCCGTGTCACCTGGTACGCCAGAAATGTCCAGCATCATGCGCCGGCCATACTGTTCAAGTTCATCATTAGCATTGTTAGCCGTTTTCACACAATTACGTAACTGATTTACCTCCTCTCGTAGTTGCGATACCTCTTCTCGTAATTCTTTAGTTCTGGCTTCTACTATAAGCTCAAATTCAGCTTTTAGATCATGTATTAGATCAATTTTGAGCCTGGCCACACCCTCCTCTAAGTCTTGTTTAGAACACATAGTGGTACTGTGAGTTCTGCTTTCTGATTCTGATTCTGAGTCTGATATTTCAGAGGTGGCCGGTGTATAGAATGAATCACTACAAGCTTCACTCTCTGACTCGAAATTTAATTGGGTTTGAGTTTGGCTTTTATGTCTCTTTAAAAATACACTATGAGGATGATTTGGAGAGGATTTGTGTCGCTTTCGTTTTGATTTACCTCTTCCAGGCATCTGGTTACATTATATAAGTATTATATCCAGGTGAATAAGTAGATATCGTTCATTATTGATCCGTTTACGGTTTGTGGGTGGGGTTGGCGCGAAACTATTGTCTATCTTTGTATTCTCTCAAATACACCTACCCATCAAAAATCCGGTTTTAATCACATCTGTATATGATATGTGTCACTATAAGTCCATAATCAAGATATTTGCCCACGAATACAAAAGCTCAGTCCATTGAAATCACATTTTTTCAAACACACAACAAAAAAGCGCCATAACTTTTTAGTTACCGGAAGTCGGCTGCCTTTGCTTCTTTCGATCTTTTATCCCCCATTTTTAGGCTTTGATTGCAAATGTTACTTAGCGCAATCAGCAGTGAGTGTTCCACGCTACGCACCCGGGAGTGACCTCTACAGGCTGGTATTTTCGGATTATGCTGAGCCTTGAGAATATTGAAAACACTAATTTGAAATGCGCACTTTGAACAACCGTAGTTCGATACACAGTTGTGACGTCGTGGATATATGCTATAGTTTGTTCCATAGATTTTATAACACATCTGTTCGAATAATACTTACCAAACCGAGATCAAATTTTTGAAGAACGGCTGATAATTCATACAGCAAAGTCAAAACAAAACTTGGATACCAAAAATAGTGGCCTTGCGAAAAACCCACCGAGGCAGCTGAGGCAGAAAAAAATCGACCGAGGCAGAGGAGGTAGAAAACAACTAAAAATGATCGAGGAAAGTGTCTCGGTTGCCTCAGTAGACGCTACGGCCATGATTTTGCATATAAATTGTAATTTCTTGCAAGCGACGAAAATCGGGATCGATCCCTTTACGGCAACATGCGATATACCGAATGAGATATATACTATCGAATTAAAAAAGATGTACTTCCGGCATGTGCACTGAGCGTCTGACTTCGGATTTTTTTTTAAGAATACGCCTTTTCCTTGTGCCTAATAAGCGTCCGCATAACTTGTCCGAACCACAACGTCTTGAACATCAGTACAAATATGGGAAGTGTTGTTTTTATTCCAAAATCTACCTTTAAATTCATAGGGAATCGATCCTGCGCGAAGCGACGAAAATCGGGATCGATCCCTCTGCGATAATGTGTCCTTCGGTCCGTGCCGTCATTAGATACTTCTTTTCAAATGTTTAGTTTAATCAGTTTATTCATATATTATTGTATATATATACATATTCTATTCACATACATACAACAAGCATACATAAATACATCAATGTAAATATACAGAAGGGTTAGGCCAGAAGTATCGGGGACCCTCAAATGTTTTCAAATGTTACGGGATGAGTTGAAGTCGGATCGATTCTCGATTGAGACAATGCCTTATTTCATTTTATTAACAAAGACTTAAACAAAGTTAACAGCATGTCCAGTCATATTTATTTTGTTACCAATAATTATCTTTTCGTATAAAAAGATTTTGTTTTTATCTGTTTTAGAAAACCAGGCTTCACTAATACGTTTACTTTACATAGTTAATCTTTCAGAATTTGCGAGGGTCGTATGTTCGAATCCCACACTCGGAAAGTTTTTTTTTCCAATTTTGTGATGATTTTTCCTTTTGAAACTGAACAGGATTAAATGCAAACAATACTATCTAGAGTTTCGATCACGAAAATGAATACATAGTAAACATTTCAATGGTAGAAGAATGAAAACTGAAGCAACAGGAAGAAGTGAGAAGTGAGAAGAAAATTCGTGTATGCAGTTTCAATCCAAGATCTGTCAAAAATAAGACAGTTTCTCTGTGTGATCACATAGTTTCAAATGATTTTGATTTGGTAGCACTCACTGAGACTTGGCTCGGAACTACCATGGATAAAACGTGTATTGGCGAACTTGTACCGAATGGATATTCAATTAAAAGTGTGGCATGGTGCAGCGGCAGCCGTGGTGGGGGTGTGGCTCTCATACATAAGTCTGCATTTACTCTTCGTGTTGTTGCATCTAGTCGTGACAAAGATTTTAAACAATTTGAATACATGGATTGTAATTTGAGCATCAATGGATTTTCTGCACGAGTGGCAGTGATATATAGACCACCACCAACAAAACAAAACGGTTTAAAGACTAGTGTGTTTCTAGAGGAAGAATGGCCTACTTTCCTAGGCAGGTATGCTACAGTTGATAAAGACATCATCATTGTGGGAGACATGAATTTCCATCTTGATATTCCATCAGACCGAGATGCTGTCAGATTTAAAAGTGTACTTCAGTCATGTGGTATGCATCAACATGTGAACGGACCAACCCATGCCCGCGGTCATACATTAGATGTTGTAATAACCAGGAACGACAGCAAAATAATATCATGTGTCGAGGTCATCGATCCAGGTCTTTGTGACAATACTGGTAATATGTCACAGGATCACCATGCAATTCACTTCAACGCCAGTGCCGCAAAACCAGCTCCGATACGGAAGCAAGTTTCTTTTCGGAAACTACGCTCTATTGACGTATGTTCTTTCAAACAAGACATCTCAGCGTCCCTTGCACTAAATACGCTTCCAGAAGGCGCAGACGTGGATCAGCTAGTAAATGCATATTCAAAAGGATTATCCTTACTGATAGATAAACACGCTCCTTTACGCACAAAAACTATCGTTCTTCGACCTAGCTGTCCGTGGTTTACAGACGAACTTCATGAGGCTAAACACTTAAAACGCAAGCTTGAGCGGAAGTGGCGTAAATCCAAACTAACAATCGACCATCAACTTTATAGGGACCAATGTGCTACCATGAATAAACTCCTAATTCAGACCCGAACCGACTACTTCTCTGATAAGGTGAAGTCGTGTGGCACTGACCACAAAAGTTTGGCCAAGATAACCAAAAATCTACTAGGAGACAGCCAAGATGCTTCCCGTCCCTCTAACACATCACCAAAGGAACTTGCGCAGAAGTTTAGTGACTTTTTCATCGAGAAAATTGAGAACATTAGGAATGATATTATTTCGCATAGCCAAACTGATCGTGATTCAGTAGACTTGCATTGTCCAGAACACCAAGAAGTAGCAAACTGTCTTATTGATTTGGCTCCTACAACAACAGAAGAGGTAGAACAAATTATACAAAAATCTCCAAACAAATCCTGCGAACTTGACCCTTTACCAACATGGCTTCTGAAGAAATGTCTCGATGAGCTCTTGCCGCTGATAACAAACATCATAAATACATCAATGGAATTAGGTTATGTTACCAAAAGAGTTTAAAAGTGCTAGGATAAGACCCCTGCTTAAGAAACCAGGTCTTGAACCAAACATTCTCAAAAACTACAGGCCTGTATCTAACCTCCCTTTCATTTCAAAAATCTTAGAAAAGGTAGTAGATGCGCGTCTTGAGCGGCACTTGAGTGAAAATGAGCTACATGAGGGACTGCAGTCTGCTTACAGAAAGTTTCATTCAACTGAGTCGGCTTTGATAAAGGTACAGAATGACATCCTCACATCTCTCGATCAAAATTCTGTAACAGTCCTCGTGCTACTCGATCTTTCTGCGGCTTTCGACACGATTGATCACCAAACACTGTTACACCGGCTCGAACATCATTTTGGAGTCACAGACAAAGCACTTGCATGGATGTCATCATATCTTAGTGACCGCTATCAAACTGTATGCGTTGATGGTGAGTTGTCGACGCCTACGTTGATGAAATACAGTGTGCCCCAGGAATCAGTGCTTGGTCCAAAGAACTATATCATGTACACTAAACCCGTGGGTGCCATATGCAGACGTCATGGACTTCTTCATCATTTCTACGCTGATGACTCTCAATTATACCTATCTTTTAAGCCGATAGAGGCTGTGGCCAGAAGTGAAGCTTTGCGCCGCATTGAGAGCTGTCTGACTGAAATTGTCTCGTGGATGAATTCCAACATGCTGAAGCTCAATGCTGACAAAACTGAGGTAATGCTATTGACATCAAAGCGTAACTCCAAGTACATTGATGACGTTTCTGTGAAGGTCGGTGATTCTGTGATAAAATCCACGAAATGTGTTAGGAATCTTGGAGCAGTATTTGACAGCGGTATGGATATGGAACAACAAGTCAACTCGGTGTGCCGGGCTGGATATGCACAACTTCGCAGAATAGGTCACATCAGACGGTATCTTACCAGTGATGCCACAAAAACCCTTATAAACAGCCTGGTTACTTCACGGTTAGACTACTGTAATGCCTTGTTAAGTGGTATACCAAACAGCACACTTAACAAGTTGCAACATGTCCAGAACACTGCAGCTCGCGTAATCACTAAGACGCCCCGTCGCAATCATATAACACCGGTTCTGAAGGAGCTTCACTGGTTGCCAGTGAAATACAGGGTGCAGTACAAGGTTCTGACCCACACCTTTAAGGCGTTACACAATCAGTCCCCTGCCTATATTAGGGATATGCTAGAAGTGTATAAACCGGTCAGGACCCTAAGATCGCAAGACACGCTGTCACTGGTTATGCCAAAATCTAATACCATGATGTATGGCAATCGCAGCTTTTCGTGCACTGCTCCAAAGCTTTGGAACTCTCTTCCTGTCAAGATCAGGGAAGCTGACACGCTAGCTGCTTTCAAAAGCCTGCTCAAAACCCACTTCTTTGTACAATATTTTGTTAACTGACCGATACATTTTTTTTTTTTTTTTTTTTTTTTTTTTTTTTTTTTTTTTTTTTTTTTTTTATCTTGTTTTTTAAATTATACTTGTTTTCATTCATGAGTTTTGTTAAAGTGGAATGCATTATCTTTGTATACGTATTTGTTTGTATTTTTGCAATTTATTCTGTAAAGCACTTTTGAACGTGTACAAGTGCATGAAAAGAGTGCTATATAAATGTGGTATAATAATAATAAATAATAATAATAACAGCTGAATTTACCGCAATACAAAGTATATTAGTACTCTTTCAAAACAAAGTACATGTAAAAACGGAATGCTCGTGTAAATATCATTCTGATCAAGGAAGAGTAATTTAAAAAAAAAAAGAAATCAGTCATAGGTATTTTAAATTCATGTGGTATTGTTGTTTTAATCAAAACTTTTATATCGTAAGTATGTTTATGATAATGATATATTTGTGTTTCCCTCAATGCCATTAATACCAGAAAAGCATATGTATGCCACTGTCAGAACTAAAAATAAATGTACTTGCATCCATAATAAATACTTCGTTAGTGTGTCATCGAATAGGAAAATGTCTTATTTTGTGTTGGTCAGTTAAAAGACGAATAATGTCGTTATGTATTTGAAAGTTTTATATTTAATAAAATCCTTCACAACAACGGCAATAAAATTTCTCTGTTTTCAAGTTTCAATTAACGATTTGTACATGTATGATAAGTTATGAAGATATCGGAATTCATACAATGCATTACATATTGTATTTTCCGACACCTTGGGAACTCATCTGTAGAATACTGTTATTGTTTCTAAAAGTTTTAAAATAGTGTATTTCAGGTTGCAGATTCTGGGAACAATTTTCCTACAGGATGTATCTACCCGTTATGTGAACATCTAATTTCATTAAGTTCATTGTCTTGCTGTGATTCCCATGTGTTTAGTTGATGTCTCAAGTTTTCAATATTTTGACAAATGATACTAAACCCGTGCAGCCGCAGCATTATCATTTTATCAGAACCGTCGTAAACTACAATTATTTCGGACATGTACAACACACTCTATAGCCTTTGCTTTGTTGAAACATTTTTGTATCATAAATTTCTTTACCTGAACAAAACACCGCGGATGAAGAGCATGAAATTCCCGTGTTAATGAGAGTTACCTCACGAGTTAGCTATGATCTAGGCTTTAGAATTTCCACGTGTTTAAACAGTTTTTAACAACGTACTGGAGTCAGATCCTTGAGACCTTTTGTTTGATGTGTAGTAGATAAAATCAATCAGATAATGTACTAATGTCATGATTTATGTGGTCTAGAAATTTGACAAATACTTACAGTAATAAATAGAACTGTTTTAAAATATCTCGGCTTTGTAGTATTTACTACTCTTCACCTTGATCATACGTAGATAATTGCATTACAAGTAGACAACTGATTATAATATAAACATCGCAGGAGGGGACATAATAATTGCAGCCGTTTTTCTAATGCAGCACAGTAATTTTGGGAGACCAAAATGATAACAAAACACGTCATGGTCGAATGTAACCCTGAAACTGGCAGTGTTAGGGGGTGATGTTACTTTCAATTATTTCTGTGTTTCTTAAATGAAATTCCTTTGTTTTTGCACGCTTAACAGTATAAAACGCAGACTGTTACATACATTGCATTTTATAACATAATTGTAATGTAGTGGTGTCATCTATTAACACATGGCACTGACTGTTGTGAAAAACTTTAAGAACTTCTTTATAGATCTAATACTGACAGATATTTCCGGAAAAAATCAATGCATATAATAGATAAGTAACGTGAAGTTGAAAGTTTGTAAACTGTATACATTGATAGACCAAAAATAAACTGTATATTTTGAGTGATGATCCTGAATATTATAATATTCTCAATTTAGTATGTATTTCTATTATCAAATCATTTCATTAACATAGCAATAAAAGGGAAATGGTGAAACGATAAGCCGGACAAGATATCTGGAAATATGGATATATAACATCGTCTTGTGAATGTGAGAACTATGGAAAGCCGTAGAGGACCCCCGCTAATTCCATATAGATTATATAGTAACAGCGGAAATTCGGGTAACCTCGCGCTTCTGCAACCCCGCCAGTAGCTCCCGCTGATTCAATATACTTATATAGTAAATGCGGAAAATCGGAAAACCCGCCCATTTAGAGGGGCCCCACTTATTCAATATAAATTATGCAGTCAGTGCGGAACTTCGAAAAAAACGCCGATACAATATAAGTATATTGAATCGGCGGGTCCGCAGGTTATTCAATGGGCGCGTTTTCCGAAGTTCCGCGATTACTATATGGAATCAGCGGGGTCCTCTAAAGCGGCGGGTGTTCCGACTTTCCGAATTTACTATATAATTCATACTGAATCAGCGGGAGTCGTCTAAATCGGCGGCTTCCGCATTTACTATATAAGTATATTGAATCAGCGGGAGCTATGTGCGGGTTTGCAGAAGCGCGGGGTTACCCGAATTTCCGCTGTTACTACACATTCTATACTGAATTTGCGGCTCAGAATAGGCTCAAATTTCGAGAGATGGTTAATTTCAAGGTCAGGATTAACGTGGTATTGTTATATTGAACTGGGGGAATTCCCCAGTTTGTGGCGTATCCCCGGTACGTTGGTGTGTATTCATACGAAATTACCCAGTTTGCAGCGTTTACAAACACACGCATACACAGAGACACACACACAAACTGGAGTAAATCAATATGTCTCCCACACCACTGTGTGGTGTGAGACATAAAAACATCCATTTGTAGCAGGTTGTTCGCTAATATATGCATATATTGAATATGTATTTACAACGAAGGAAAGGCTGATAAATTTCTAAAAATTGTTTTACTGAATTTATGGCTGCATAATTTCCGGCTTGTCATGGTTGAGGACCTGCTGTAATTATTTAAGGTACGGACGGACATCTTTGTGGAAACTTCGATATTACACAAGCCAAATGACAAAATATTTCATGCCAAAGAAATTATTTTTAAAGAATTTCGAACCTATAGTTGTAAGAGACAAGAGATAAGTCGTCAATTAAATTGGCCGTCCTAGAAAATGCTCTTGCAAATAATTAACTTTAATTTGCAAAAACAAATTGAAGAGAAAAAAAAGAGAAAAAAAAACTATTAAGGATGCCAACGCTGTTGCTGACAGTTGCTTCGGTACTCTATGACCTACTATTGCAGGCTGATAGACAGTTGCTTCGGTACTCCCTGCCCTGCTATTGCAGGCTGATAGACAATTGCTTCGGAACTCCCTGTCCCATGATAAAGAATTATAATTTATACGTTGAACGAAAGAGGAATCATTTGTACATGTTGAAACTTCTGACTTAAATTGAAAATACATGCAGTTTAAATGATCAAATACTACTCTATACAAGACAACTCATATTAACTTCAAGTTAACTGTTTATCTCTTATGATGATTGTTGTGAATAAAGACAGGGCACGTTTTATAGAAACTGTGCCTCGCTTTAATATGTTTTTCAACTGATATTACCTGAGAAAACAATGAAAAATTGACACCAGTGATACCCTTTGAACAATATATTGAGCACAAAATATGAAGATAATAAAACATCAGATAAAGCCTTGAGATCTACACTTCAAGAAAAGAGCGTTACAAAACATGTTTAGGTTGTTTTCTTAATTCTTGTTTTTTTGGGGGGGAGGGGGGGGGACACGCCTTTTCTTTGCTATTTACAGGCTGAAACAGATAAAGAGGATATACTGAAAAGATCATGATAAAAATGTTTACAAGATCAAATGCTAGGATATCGGAAAATGACATTTTGACATTATAGTGACGCTATTATAATGCTTTAGAAACGAGATAAAATCAACACTGTGCAAAGTTATCTTATCGCTTTCAATAGAGACTTCTTAAAACGCTGGTATTGAATAAAACATTTTAAGAAAGGATGTAACCTATACATTCTATGACCTCTTAAGTGTTGCGGCAAGCTTATATGTAAATCTATCTTTTGTTTGTTTTTAATTTGCTGTAAAGTTATAAGTTGTAAACTAAGGAAAAGTGCAAAACATCACATTGACTCTTTTAAGGTTCATAATTTTAGTATATATACTTAAAGAAATTTCTAACACCCCTATCCCAACCCCAACAGCCTCGCCCCCAACTCCGATATCTTAGCAACACCTTTAATAGTATCTTTTTGAAAACTCTCACGTATTTAGAAAAAATAAGCTGTCATTAACATAATAATATTTCAGTAAAATGGAGCGATGGTATGATATAATTAACCTATTTTACAGCTTCAACTCATTTTTTTCTTGACAACTATTCTAAATGTGTGAGAAATTTAATGAAGGTACTCTTAGAGTTATGAAAGATAGCGCTAAAAATATCGAGGAAGAATTTGGTATAGTATTAGTGCTAGTTTACGACACCATTTTCCCGTGGAATGGCGAAAATTTTATTTGACGTCATGAAGCAACGTTATTTTGGTAAAATTTTGGTGAAAGGGTACTGAATAATTTTCAGATCGATTGTCAAATAATGATGGCATTAATGATGAAAAAAGGAATACAAATGATGTTTATTAGTTTGTGGAAAAATATGTAACATGAAAACACCAAGATAAATATGAAGCGAAAGTAAATTATAAAAAGGTAAATAAACGGCTGATGTATGCCTTCTAGCCATAATGGCAAGAAGATATAACCAAGCCGCGTATTACCTTCTTTATAAGCTATGTCATGAATAACAATGAAACTTTTTTCTGTTTTCGTTTAGTCCCTGCATATTTCCTAAAATGTTCTTAGTGCAGCAGTTGTTGTATAAGACACAATAATTTATTACCATCATTTTCGAACAAGCTTAGCTTTAGTAGTTATATCTTATGGTTCGTAAGTATATTACTCAGTGTATTAGATATAAATAAAAACTCAAGTTAATACGAATCAAGAAGTGTTATCTATTACGGTTATTGTATGATTGTTTTTAAAAGCTGACATCCATTGGGCACGTATTTCTGACAGACGTCGCGTGAGGGAAGAGTAAACAAATACGTAGACAATAACATTTGACCAGTGCATCTTTCAAAACATCAGATAGCATATCTTTAACTTATTATGTTCGTTCAAAATAAACAACAAAAACACAAAACAAACAAAAACAAAAAAACAAAAACAAAAAAGAACCAACAAAAACAACTGTTGCAGCTTTTTTTTTTGTTAACATTGGTTACTTATTTATGATGAGCAACAAGGAAAATAAACATGACGAGTGTTTCAACATTCAATAGATAAACTGATGGAACATTGTAAACATTTAAACATTTTTAGCTAAAAGTTGCAACCAAGTTCGTTTCCTTGAACCGTTTTTCTCTCTGTTGTTATTTTTCTTAAGCATACAATTTTAAGTTGATACTTGTTCCTTTTAGATACTAAAAAACTATTTGAGCCGTACCATGAGGAAATAAACACAGTGCATTTGCGACCAGCATGGATCCAGACCAGCCTGCGCATCCATGCTGTTCGCTAACGGTTTCTCTAATTGAAATAGGCTTTGAAAGCGAACAGCATGGATCATGACCAGACTGCGCGGATGCGCAGGCTGGTCTGGATCCATGCTGGTTGCAAATGAACTATGTTGGTTTTCTCATGGCGCGGCTCATTCGTATTATGTATTTTGTCATTCTGGCTTTTGGTGATGAAGAAAGACACCAGGTGCCCCTTGGCACGAGCGGGCACCTATGTAGAAACATCGACATTTCATAGGCCAGCTGGCCGGCTTCCTCATAAATTCATTAATTTTAAATTAGTTATTTTTCTCGTGCATTTCATTCGAAGCGCATATCTTTCCAGATATTTGATAAACTATAAATATTATATTTTATAAATCAAACGGCTGTGTACGGAGCATTTAATCTTAACAAAACGTTTTTCCCCATTTCTTGCCGGATTCTTTTTAAACTTTCAGAATTTATCAGCTACGGTACCATAAACAAAATATGTTCATGTAAAATACTGGAAGCTTTAGATCTTCCGATACTTTCACGGTCTTAATATTTTAAGACATTTCAAAATGAAAAGTACAGTTTTAGCCGCAAAATAAGAATGTAGAAAGATATATAGATTGAAATGTTCCTACTTCCATTCATAGTAGTCTGTCACTGGTTGTAGATGCACATCGAGGTTTTACAAATAATAGAAACGAAATGGCGCATTTGAAAAAAGAAGGCATGAAGACATCAAAGTCCCGGTGTGGTGTAATTGTTTGTAGCGCAACGTTACGTTATTTTGTTATTTTTTGTATTTCTTTTCGTAAAATAAGTATTTCCAATCAAATAACGAAACGCATCTATCAATGTTTTTGATTTTGATCACATTTAACATAAAACAAATATCAACAGTGCACGAATCTTTAATTGCCATTAACATATGACACGCTGGTTGCCAGGTGAGTTTTGCCGGCATGAGTAAAATAACCGGAAACGCCCCGGTGTGCAAGAAAAAAAGTTACCGAAAAAATCCCAAAATACGCGAATGAAACCGTATGTTGTTTGTTTTAAGTGACTTAATTACGTTATAGACAACCAAACATCATAATCATTATCACCTTAGGCGTTTTGGTGCTTTCTAATGAAAGAGTGACTCGTGTACCTTAAGTTTTGTACTAAATTAAGACTTACTTAAAAAAGAGAAACCTTGAACAGTAACAAATAAAAAATAACAAAACACAAATAGTTTGAAAAGAATGTCGCAATTTCTTGTTTTTAAATTAGTTATACTTGAAATTCTTCACGTAGTCAGTGTTTGAAGATATGACCTAGCATTTACCTAAAATTTCCGGGTAAATTAGTATATGAATACCCCGAGCTGCGGCAAACGCATACTAAATAAATTATCACCAAAGGGAAAGGACTTCACTTACATGTAAGTAGCGTTTTGTTGTTTTCAATATAAAGTTATTTAGATTTTTAAATTGAAGAGTTCTTGGGTAAGCACACATTGCATTGCATTTTGTTTGATAACTTATGAAACAAAAATGTTATATGTATTTTATCGATGAATATGCACATTAATGAGACTTTAATAAATGATAAATTCTAAATTAATTCAAATTAATGCGGAGTGTGACGAAAGGGTAAAGGCGTTAATTAGATTCTTACTGATATAATTGCTAGTAATAAGATTGATTATAAACCCAGAAGCACTGCAACCATGCTAATTAATCTTGTCTTATGTTATCACATCATTTGTACAGAAACATGCTCTCTGTATCAACAACCCATAAGCAGTTGTTGGAAAGTAACAATATAGATATTTTGATGAAAGTATTTTTTTTTTCATTTTTCATCCCACACAATTATCATTTTAGTTTGATTATCTCAAATAGATGAATGTGAATATCTTCGATTCTAATAGGAAACATTCCGTGCTTCTCTTTTTTATTATTGCATTAAAAGATTTTAGATTGTTTATTTTAGAAATTGTCTAATGTAATTCAAAACTGAATGTCTTTGTGCATTTTACATAATTTATTATTCACATGTTACTGGGGTACATTGATTAAACGTAAAAAAAGTAATTCAGTAACAGATTACTAGAAAATGAAAATTTTCCCGTGCAAGTGTGAATTAATAGATAACTAACAACATTCAAGAGACTGACTACGGGAACTTGCATAATTTTTAATATTAATTTTAGATAATAGAGCCATAGAAATGAAAAACCATTTGCTCAAATTTTGAATAACTGTCAAGTAACAAAGACAAAGAGAATGAGAACGGGAAAGCTTAATTTTATCATAAGTTTCAATAACGGATTAACGGAAAATAAATATGCGTCGTTAAATAATTATCAACAGACAAATTTAAAGAGAATAGGTACGGGAACAGTTACAATTTTCAGTATTTGTTTTAAAATCGGATTATTGAAAAATGAAAATCTTTATGTCTTAGTGTTAAGTAATTGTTTTAAAAAATAATAGAATAAAGTGAACGGGTACATTGACACAATATTCTTTCAATAACGG
>NW_026462060.1:0-72595 GCF_021730395.1 Mercenaria mercenaria | reverse complement strand
ACTCCTAAAAAAGAGAAAATATCAACCCGTAAGTTTGAAAATAAACACATTTAAATTACATTAAATGAAATAATGAACTCAATCAGTCACATCGAAAACAGAAATTTCCTGTATAAAAGGCAAATTTCCCCTCAAGTATGTGTTGTTAATTAATCCGTTTGGACTGAATAACATACAGTGTACAGTGCAACCTCTGTAGAGCAACACCCTTTGGTAGATAAATATATTGACTATTATGTAGAGGTTGTTGTTCTTGAGAGGTAAATTTGATCGTATATTTCAGCTAAGGGAAATTTTGAATATGTTGTTATAGAGAGGTTTTTGCTTACATAAAAATGTAAGAGAGGGCGTTGTACTGTATGAAATTCTGTGCCCGCAAAATTAAATGGTTTTACAGCACAAATGGGCCGCTATGGAGAGGTTGTACTGTACTTAAGAGTTAAAAGTTAAGTAGAAACAATATTTTTTCTCAGAATACAATTTTGCAGCAAAAATTAATACGTAGGGTTATTTGTTATTGTGTTGCGGATTTATTTGTCTCCATGTTTATCCCAGAAAGATATCACATGAAATTTGCCGATGAAATAATGTATTGTATATATCAAGTTTATTATTTATACATCTCCTTTATTCATTTGGTTTTACAAAAAAAGAAAAAAAAAAAGAAAAAAAAAAAAAAACATAAAAAAGTATTTTTTTTCTAAAAGCGAAGTACATAAATTATATATATTTGAATTACCAGTGTTCTGCAGGATGCAAACTTTTCTGTATTCTCTGCTGTGAAAAACCATTATCATCCATAGAGTGTTGTGGTTTGGAGCTTACATGTAATTCAATTTAATCTGTAAAAAAGTGGTGCAGGCGTAGAACATTGGGCTGCTGACCCGGTGTCTTGAGTTCGAAACAAGACGAGATCGAAGACTGCTCAGAACCCTACATTTCCTTAACAAGGCGTGAGTACTGGTCAAATATCCGTGAAACATTCATCGAACGCTGTTTACATAGGTTATATCACTCTGCAAAAATCAATACAAAAGTATTAATAAACTTTGATAATGTGGCAGTTGACCTCAATTCAATCGACACTGTTTATTTTCCAGTACAGGTAAATCCAATATTTGCTTTACAATAGATCTATGACGGATTATCTTTGAACACCCCTGGTCTTATTGGACTCAACTGCCACATTATCAAAGTTTATTAGTAGATCCTCTGGGGTTTTTTTTAACATTTAAAATCTATTGAAGCATGTTTCATAACAAAATGTTAATCGAAATAAATTACGTATGTATTAAATGGTATTATGTTAGGCATAATATCTTTACTTTATTTATTCTCTAACAGATGAAAAAAAAATCAAACCACTTTGTACTTTTGAAGTACGTGTACATATATGGCGTTCTTTTTCAGCTCGGGATGAGTAAAATGTCTGCCACACCACTTGTAGTACTGGCACTTGTGTTGGCCCTGGCAATAGGGGGAGTGGCGCAATGTGATCCTCCTCCCGGAAGGACAAACGGTTGCAGCCCTAAATGGTTATATTACCCCTATAAATACTTTTTCAGGCCAGAGTGTAATAAACATGTTGTCTGCTATGCCTGTGTAAGTATTGAGCTTTGATAAATGATATTTATCAATTTGATAAAGCAGTAGTTCTTGTTTTGTTTGTTTGTTTGTTTGTTTGTTTGTTTTGGATTTAACGCCGTTTTTCAACAGTATATAGACTGAAATCGTAATATAGGGCGGGCAGTTAACCTTACCAGTGTTCCTGGATTCTGTACCAGTACAAACCTGTTCTCCGCAAGTAACTGCCAACTTCCCCACATGAATCAGAGGTGGAGGACTAATGATTTCAGACACAATGTTGTTTATCAAATAGTCACGGACAACATACGCCCCGCCCGAGGATCGAACTCACGACCCCGCGATCCGTAGACCGACGCTCTACCTACTGAGCTAAACCAGTAGTTCTTGATATATGTACTCAGTTTAATGTACTTAAGGTACATTCTATAGCCAAAATATCGACATTTTAGTGCTTGTCTTTACAACCATTTTTGCGAATTTTTACTGAAGAATTACATAATTTGATGAATGAAATGCCTATTGAAAATGATTTAGCTCACCTTTGAAGTATATATCTTGAAAAACAAATGCCAACTTGTACCTGAAAATCCGGACAGAAGACAGAAAAAAATATTTTTAGGTGGTCATATTTTTTCAAAATCGACAGCTGCTACATTCAAGCATTATTCTGCCTAAAATTGTGACCAAAACGTACCTAGATAATATATCTACTTCCTGCGAGCAATCAATTTTTAAATAAATTTGATGAAAGTGCCTTTTATAGCCGATAATTTCAGATAATTTTTATTTTCTCTTTTTTTCATGCAGACATCATCATTTCCCCAACTAATTTGAGATAAACATGCGTATCTATGACAAAAAATCCATGATATCATTACAAGGGCAATACACATAAAAGTCAGATGTGTCAATTTAATTTTTAGACACGGTTGCAGCCACAAAGTAATTGACAGAATAAAATGTAAATTTCAGCATATTTTTTCACACAAAAATGTGTTAGTGCGTAGAAATGTGATCAGGCTGAGCACATGGCCTTATGGATTTCATGATTTTCGGCGCTTAACGTGAAAACAGTTAAAGCACAGGATTCACAAACATTAAATTTATGCTTAAATCTATATGCGATACATTATGCATATAATTATAATTCACGATAATATCGCATATGGAAGTAACTGGGGAAAAAATTTGGACTATTTCCTTCGGAAGTTTACATGACTGTCCTGTCAAAAGGCCTCCCCCGTGTGTACATATTTTGACAGGTCGAGTTGTTCTGGGGCTAGAAACAATGGTAAGTGCAAAGTTATATAGATTTATATAAATTAATTATTTTTTTCAACGAGTTCAAAGTAAGGTTGATTATCAGTCGACTCTATTTCAAGATCTGAGAATGATTTGCCTATTTTTGGGCGGAGAACATAGCATATGCATGCTTGTATCACTGCCACCATAGATTATCATAAGATCCCTGGTAGATCAACAAAAATCGTTCTCAGATCTTAAAAATTACAGTCGATGCAGAATTAACGCATTGTTTCATAGATAGTGAATCGATCAGAATAGACAGAATAGATCATTGTCATAAAAAAAAAAACGTCGATGTACTTTTTGCATTCGAATTGACATAATTTGAACATAGACCCCTGCATTTATGCCATAAAATATGTCTGATCGGACGTGCTGAATCATCCGGCAAAAACCACAATATTTTTAAAGTAACATTAATTAGAATAAAAGTCTACTGTGCATTTAATCCGTCATGTGTTGTTCAGATGAAAGAATACCGCACTATGGAAACAATGTCATTTGCAAACTTTTTGAACCTGTGCGGGGCCATTCACATTGACATTTCTTGTTCAACAGGATAAAATGATGTCGACCAACAGTAAAACTAGGAAATGTCAATGTTCTATTCTACAAAAATTTTGTAAAAAAAAAGAACAGTGTCTAAAAGTAAGCCAAAGAAGGACACCTGCTACTGACAAGGTCAAGGGTCTGAATGAAAAAGCATGATCATGCACCAAAATATCAACAAATTTATACATTTTTTAAAACGGAATGAAATAACATACAGTAGGCTATTTTACAGCAAGATGTGATTAATAAATAGTAATCTAATTATTTATTTTACCATTGCATGCATGAATTGTTCAACTTCATAAATCAGCTGTGCTGTAGACCTACAGAATCAGCATAAAGAAATGAGCTACATGAGTAGTTTTAAGATACATTAATCCACACTTGTCAAGATTCCATTATATAATTGCTGTTTTCCCTTATATGGGTGGTTTTCAAAATAATGAAGCTTTTTCTTCTTTTTCACCTTACTTTAATTCAGTTCGGTTTTAGAATGTGTTTTGGGGCAAACTCATATCCAAATCAATGTATTCAAGAAATGTGTCCCAATTTCAGATGAATGGCTCAAGCATTTTTAAAGTTATGTTAAATATATAGCTAATGTTGTCCCTCTGCACCAAAAGTGTGACATTTTGCATGAAGGATAGTTTTCAACGTGTTTTTACTTTTTCAAAAACCAAACTTAATTTTACAGTTTTGGGTCTTTTCAAAGAAATCTAAACTCTGCACATTTAAAACAAAATACTTTTTTCATTAACAAACATTTTATTCTTACCAATAGTTCATGTCTTGGGGATGGAAGCCCTTCATAAAAAAAAATAGTGATACATTTAAAAGTTGAACACTACAATTTCATAACCCCATTACTTTTCTTAAGTCAAAAATTTTTCTCTAAGATCTTTATCCTTACAGCTTTGAAGACACCTTTATGATTTTATTGTTTATAAATCAACTTTCTCAGAATCTTCATATATGTCTATACACCCAAAAATGTCCTTTGAAAGTATTCTTAAATAAAATGGGTTTTTACTTTTTTTCCCTCTAAATGGAAGTTACAATGGTTACAAAAGCAGCTTTCAGCTTCACTATTAAGCCAAAGTGATGTCCCCTGTGCACCTTTTTTTGCCATTCATCATTTCATAGCATTTATACTGTAATATGTTGTGGCAGTTCTATATTCTTGTAGTGTGTAAGTTAAATGCAGGCCCTTACTTGATAATTAAGCATTATATAAGAATCCCAGGACAATTTTTAAATTTTTATTTTTTGCATTTTTCTCAAGTTTTCAGATTTAAAAGTGGAACATCAATTTTAATTAAAGTTTACCTACATATGTAAATATTCAGTAGCTAGTATTGTGTAGTTGAAAGCATTTTACTTACTATGAACATATTCCATGAATATATATTTTGCTGCCATTTGTCCCCTGTGCATCTTCTTAAAATTAGTAGCATTATAAAGATGTATGAATTTTACCATTCCATGCATCTCTTAAAAATCACCAGACATTTTTGAAATTTGGAATGTGGTTTATAAACCTGCAAAATGTGAGAGAAAAAAAAAAGTTTTATTATAATATGTTAATTATTTTTCATTCAGCAAAAAACTTTCCTAGGTAAAATTTTATTTTTATGTCAGATTTGTCCCAGAAAGGGTGATTTAAAAACCAAAGTCCCAAACATTTATTTAAAAAAAGTTTAAAACTATACACAAACACCTATTCATATATGTTGAAAAACATTTACTGTTTATACATATTTCCATGTCATAATTCACGCAATATTTATCACCCATCTTACTGGAAATTCTCTGAACTTATGAACGAAGGCTGTTCAAAATATTATCTGATTGGTATTTTTTCAACCACTTTCCCAAGTTGTATATTTCCTTGAATTTGAATTATTTGCTATCATAAAAAATAGGTGACCATTAAAAGAAATAGGTTTGAATTCCAACCCCTATGCCACACTTTTGCTTCATTATTTTGAAAACCCCCAAATATATTTCCTCATATTTTTTTAAATACTATACTATACTATACTTATTTCAGATGAAGATATAATTTATTCAAAGAAATAATGGACAATGAATGCTAAAATTGCCAAGAAGACGACTGCCAATTTACCACACCCATTTTATACAGGTAGGTTTTAAAAGTTTTTAAAAATAGATATGGCATTCACCCTTTATTTACAAACTATAAAAAACTGTTCTAGAATTATGTACATTGTACTTTTAAATTGTTTTTAATTTTGAAGTGTCAGAAATTTTATGAGAAATCACAGTTAATTGTGAAAGAAAATTTTGTATATATAAATGTACATGTTGGGCTTTTTTTAGTTAAGTATGATTTTGGTGAACAAAATGCCTCATGCAGCCAGTTCTGGAGCTTTGGCTAACTATGAACAGTAGACATCAAAAGGTACAGGATAGTTTAGAGCGGGCATTTATTAAATTTTTATTTAATTACTATTTACCCAGTTCAATGAAACTTGGTACATTCAGCATAAAGGGGGACAGGCACATTTTTGTCAGGACTATCAAATTTGATTATTTGTTTGTTCATTTATAGTCATTTTTCTTTTTAAAATTGTCATATCATAGCTTCCTTCATACCTTTGCATTAAAACTCCTTTCTGCAGATTCCATCATATTCAAATGGATCATGGTATACTTCATGGCCAAGCAGCAGAATTTACACATACTATAGTGGATTTTACATCTGATGACAGTTTTCTAAAGTTATGGTCCTTTTGAATCTTGAATTAAATGAAAGAGTTACAGTTTTTTTCTTTTGTTCTTTATGTACTCAGCTCCTCCCCCACTTTCTATGCCCTTGAAACTTGTAATACACTTTTCCCTTAAATGTAAATTAAGGGCCCTTTATCTATTTTAGCCTAAAATCTAAATTTGGAGTGTTATGCCCCTTTTTATATTATAAGAATTTTTATTTCATCTCCTCCTACAGTTTCATACTGTGTCCCCAGTGCAAAAGTAAGTTGATATGAAATTATCACTGAAGTAGGCTTGCACATATTGCAAGACTTCATTTCAGGTTATTTTTTATTGAGTGATGTCCTTTAAAATATCACAAATACACTTGTACATTGTGTATGCCTACTCACAGTTTCAAACAATTCAAAAGAAATTTAGTATACATTATGGACATGAAGTGATCATGTGCCTATATATAGCTTTAGTTGAAAATGGAATGCATAAAGACTACAGACAAATATATATCTTTGTTTGAATTCAAAGCTGTATTTCTTAGTCTTTATTATTTTGTGTAAAGGTACATTTTTTTCCACTTCTTAATGACATTTTCTTGATATGTCTGTCAGCCTGATATATTAAATTGTAAGATTTTATATTCTAAATTTTGTTTTTTTATTGAACATATAAAACATTACGTTAATACTAGTGTAAAAATGGCTAAATTTTTCCATTTCAGATATTATCTGAAGGGCACAATGTTTAAAGCATGGTCAACAAAACTGAACTATTTGTTGACATCTGTGCAGAATGTAAAACCTTTTTCCCGATCGGAAAGTTTGAGAGAAGAAAGTATGCGTATGTATGAAGAATGCTTAGAAATTTGAAATACATTGAAACTAAAAATTGCTAATTGCTAAGGAAGTTAAGAAAGGTGTACTTTCTGGAAAATATGTGTCAGTGCAACATTTTTTTTCAATTTTGTGGCATAATGAATAAAATTGAAACATGGCTACAGGGATAATACAAAAGGTTTAATCTTATTTCCAAAAACACATTGGGGAATCAGAGAAGAAATATCAAGAATTAGGGAAAAAGAAATAATTGTCATGAATGAAGAACTTGCTTTTTAATAATTTAAAAATATTTTTTTATCCTCACAACTGTTAATGATATTATGAATATGGAAGTTAAAAGTGTGGACTTTGATTAATTTCTTCAATTCTCTGGCATAGTTCTACATAAAAATCTTAACTTTATAAAATATCTTGTAGAAAAAGTGTAAGACTTTCATACTTGTTTTATAGAAAATGTTTCGGATGTTCAAGTAAGTTTGCTAGACCCAGACCACTAGCTCCTAAGTAAAGGGTTACACTTAGATGTAAAAGGGTTTAAAAAGGGGTCTGTTTCTGTCTGGTCAATAAGGTGTTTTACTTAGATTTTTTTTTAAATTTAAAAGTTTTTCGGCAACCTTTGTTTTTCTGTCATACTTTGTTACTATTGCTTATATCTTACTGTAACTTCACAAAAACATTGTCCAGTATACAAACAAAGTATGTGTGGGGGCTGAGCCCATTATACCCAAGGTCAAGGTCACCAAGGTGTTTTACTTAGGTTATTTTTAAGGTTGAAGTCTTTCGGCAACCTTTGTTTTTCTGCCATATTTTTTGTTAATATTGCTTATATCTTACTGAAAACTATAACTTCAATAAACATTGTCCAGTATACAAACAAAGTTTGTATAGGGGCTGAGCCTATTAACCCAAGGTCAAGGTCACCAAGGGTTTAATACTTAGGTTATTTTAAGGTTAAAGTTTTTCGGCAACCTTTGTTTTTTGTCATAGTTTGTTACTGTTGCTTAATCTTACGTAACTTACATAAACTTTGTCAGTTACAAACAAAGTAGTGCAGGCTGGGCCCATTTACCCAAGGTCAAGGTCACCAGGTCTTAACTTGGGTTATTTTTAAGGTTAAGTTTTTCGGCAACCTTTGTTTTTCGTCATATCTTTGTTACTTTTGCTTATATCATACTTAAGTTCAACTTTGTCCAGCATATAAACAAAGTATGTGTAAGGGCTGGGCCCATTATCCCCAAGGTCAAGGTCACCAAGGATTTTATACTTAGAATTATTTTCATGTTATTTCCGAAAGCTTTGTTTATAGACATATCTTTGGTATGTTAAAAGATAATGACTTGAAATTAAAAGTATTTATTTTATGATCATCTGCATGTGTGGTACATACCCCAAACTCTAATTGTGTTTTTGATAGAATTATCCCCCTTTTGACTTAAACTTTTTGAAATTTCTTCGCTCTCTGATACTACTTTAATGAAATATAAAAAAGACTTGAAATTTAAATGTATCTTTATCATCATCATCTGCTGGGGAAACAATCCCCAAAACCCGTTGTTTTTTTTGACCAAATTATGCCCCTTTTAATACTTAAATTTTTTACAAACTTTTGTTTTCGGGAAAAATTTTTGGTGCTATACAAGAAATGACTTGAAACTAAAATATATCTTTACATCATCATCTGCATGTGTTGTAACAATCCAAATAACTCGATTGTGTATTTGAAAAAAGGAATTAGGGTCTTGTGTATCTTTTCCCTTTTAAAATAAAGGCACTTATTCGACATATTCATTTTAACTGTCAAATCCCCGAATATAGCCCCTTGTCTAACGGACACTCTTGTTCTGTGTTACTTTCAAATTTTAGGAGTATTTTAAGGTACCTCTTCAGGTAATGAGTTTTTGTGGACTTAAAAAATCAAAACTTAACTTCCCTTTGTTGCTACTATATAAAACGATTATTCTTGAAACTTTTTACGCTGGTTGTTAGAATTGGTATGTCATTGTTTTGGCTTTCTGTCTACCAAACTTATAGTTTTATACAGAAAAGTTTTATTATATCACTTTCTGACGAGCATATATTTAACATCCTGGCACTCTTGTTTTTTTTTTGTTCATGCCAAGATTTCTATTTGGGATACAGTTTTGTATGATGAAAATGTCCTTAGGCAGGGGACGTGCTAACTCTATTACAAATTCTTGTTGTTGTTTTTTCTGGAGTTGTTGCCCTATTTTGATCTTGAAATAATTCAAACCATCGTGAACTCGAGAACTTAAGTCGAACAAATCCATCCAACTGAATTGAAACTAGGTATACATCAAAACATGAATGAATATGACAATGTTGCCCTGACTTTTATGATCGATTATTTTGTCTGGAGTTGTGGGCCCATCTTTAACGACGGATGACAACTACCTTGTAGTTTCCTTCTCTTTTTTCAAATAAACTTGTTAAGGGCTTCCCTAAACATTATGTAGACATGCGCAATTTTTTTCTTGTTCAGTTCTTTAACTTCTTATATTTTTCCCCTTTATAACCCTTTCTGACCCGTCGTTATTATAAGTTATTGAATGAACATTTTTTTCGACATCATTCTAAATTCCCTTGCAACCTCCCCGAAGGAATATTGTCAAACTATACAGATAAGGGGAAGAGTTTGCTTCCTTTTGTAGCACCCAAATTGTCTATGCATTATTGTGCCTTGCTCATATACATAAAACTTTTTTTGAGTGAACATGCCCTGAATTTGTTATACTGCAAAATAAAACAGTCATCATTTATTACTTTTTCTTGTCGTCACTTTCATCCCTTTTTTTCGTAAATAGCACAGTCATACACAGAAGATGCTGTATACTAAACATATTTTCTCAAAATTCAGACAAAAAGTTCTGTCAGATGCCACCATTACATAACTATATTTCAAACTTTTGCAGGGGGAGAACACCCTGATCCCACTCACGCTGGGAGCTATTGTCTCGCTGGTGACACATTCTTTCTAAACTGTTGCCTCGCTGCATCAAATAAAGGCATTTTGGACCCGGACTACCTGGGAAAACCGTTGACAATAATTGTCAGAAGAATCTTACATACATTAAAGATCCCAAATTTAAAATTATGCTAATAAATGTTAATTGGCGTTCATCCGAGTTTCTGATATTGTCAATTGCAGGTAGAAAAATGGTTAGAAATGTCAGCTGGATTCCCAGGCTAGATCCCGACCTGCCCTTAAGTATGATAAAGGCCTTTAAGGTCGATGTCGGAAGAGGGATCTAGCAAAGTTTACAACATTTAAGCTTATCAAAAGACGTCGGCAGAGATTATGAAGTTGTTATTTGTCAGGCTTAAATGCAGGCATCTTAAACTCCAAAACGAAAGCCATTTTTGTACATTAAAACTCCATTAAGTTTGAATAAATAGTTCAAATGGTTATGAATTTTGTTTCAGTATCATTTTCTGCGTACAGACTGAAGTATTTCCATTAGTGGATCATAGCGGGGGTCGTGGGTTGAGGGGTGGTGGGGGGGGGGGGGAGTCCCGGGGCGCTCCCGCCCCTAAAATCGCCGGAGCATAGGTTATTGTCTTATGTTCTGGGTAAAATAATTGCAAAATATACATTTTTTCTCGCTCGCTACGCTTGGATACCTAATTTGTCTTTTATTCTGACTGAAGAATTGAAATATGCATTTTTTCTCTCGCCGCTCCGCTCGCACTAATGATTAATCTTTTGTTCCGGCTGAAAAAAAAGCATATTTTTTCTCGCCCCCGCTCACCTCGAAAATTAATTTTTCTTCTGTTCTGGGTTAAACATAAAAAATGCATTTTTTATCCTATCTCACAGGTAAAATTTGTCTTACTTTTTTTTGTGTTTTTTGGGGTTTTTTTTATTGATGGAAAAAAATGCATTTTTTTTTTCTCGTCGCTATGCTGGCACAATTTAAAATCTTAAAAAAAGTTTTATTTTAGTCCTAGGTAAACCTCTCCATGAAAACCTCAAAAAACCGAACGGCTAAGAAATTCCGAGTACTCGCGCAAGAATAAGTCTGACAATTCAAAGAGTGACTATAATTAGCATGTTATTTGTGTTTTATTTTGTCACAAACCTGTCCTTTTTTCAATAACAAATAAAGTACCCCAGAACCCCCCGGGGAAAGCACCAAATGGTCCATTTTTTTCATAGTTTTCCGGGAATCATGCCCCGGACCCCCTATTTGCTCTAGTCTTCAAATATTTTACGCCCCCTCTTACACCAAATACTGTATCCCCCCTGAGGTAGTCAAATTTTTTAAAAAAACGTTATGGAGTAAGAATTTTTTTACAAAGTTTGGAACGATAACGCGTTTATCATATTAAGTAGACCGTTTGAAAAAAAAGTTGGATAGTTCAATGAATTAGATATTCTAGATTTCATTCATGTTGTAGAATATTTTGAAAAAAAAATATATTTATTATTTTCGAATACTTTTTGACTGTACTATTAGAATAGTGTTATTGGATCTATAAAATCTGCCGAGAATGATAATCGGGATAAAGAACTCTCCCTTCAGTAAACGGCGGAAAACTATCCTTTATTATATTTGGCGGGAATCGAGCACGTTTTCACCGTGCCCGTATTGGTTTTTTATAGTAACAAAAAAGTAGTCCGTCATGTCCCAAAAAAACACGATGAAAACAATCGTCTGAAGCCATTTTAAAGTAATTTTCAATCGTAAATTGTCAGCCTTTTAGAAAGTTTGGGTAATTTAAAGGGTGGCAGGAACTAGATACATGTTTGTCTGTCTTTAATACATTTTAAATGGACTCCGCATGTATTTTGAAGCACCTTGATTTTAAAAAAACATACCAATTTTGTTATCAAATTTGTCGTTTCGACTTATGAAAGAGTCGTAGTCGTAGTTTGATTATCTAGTCGTATACTTCGTTCCAAGACGAATCTATTGGTGTATACTTTTTATGACTTTTGTCCAGTAACAAACCCGCCAATCTTAATTATTTAGACCCACTAATTTTCCGATAGAATGAACCTTAATTTAATCTACTTTCTTTACCCCTATATTATATTTTTCTGTGTGCATAACACGGAGACACGAAGTAAAACAGAAACGAAACGATTGCGTATTAAGATGAAATAGCCGAGCCCTAGTATTTTCACAGTTTATGTTTCCAGTCAGCATCGTGTGTGTGATATTTTCCTTTATTGTATTGTTATTTTACATGTTTATGTTATGTGTGAATAATGGTCAGCAGAAATGCTGTCCACCACAGTTGACAGTACCTTTTAAAAGGAAATGTTACTTGTTTAGTACTTTTCGTGTTTTTCTTAATACCAATCCAGGAACAAAAAAAAAGTGGACATGTCAACAGTTTTACGATAGATGTTTCCGGAACCCATGATAAATACCTAAAATGGTCATTGGAAAACGGTTAAAAATTAGTGGTTTGCGGATAAAAATAAAAAGAATAATATCTGATATTATATACACCACTGTGTCTTGTCAATATGCAGATTTATAATAGGTTTTTTATTATTTTGATTATTCTTTGACAATAATTCCGTTTTAGGGCAACCGCAATTGGATGTCCAGAGAAGTATGTGATGACATATTTCTCGACAACCTCGAATCGCGCTGCAGAACAGACCCAGAAGAGAGGGACGACCCAGATAAATGTCTTAGGTGGTCGGAAATAATTTATAACGCTGTTCGTGATCATGGTGAAGGTCACTATGAAATCCCATCGCTAGACTGGTGCGGTGAAGACTGGGTTGATGGTTGCCTATAAAATGTATTTACGGCTTCGCTAAAGATTTGATGTTACCCTTGCTATCAGTTTAACATTAATTACCTTCCTGTAGACGAGCATTTATATAGCAACTGTAACCATACGAGACCATCAACACGAACAATTTTGTTGCAAACCTGAACATTCACATTACTGAATTCTTAAATACTTGAAACTTGTGTTGCATATCTAATATATATACTATTAGGTTATTTAATATTGTTCTGTACAATACGGAGATATATTTGGACGAGTACCCAGCTGAGAAAACCATATGGTTTTGGTTTTCTCAGCTGGGTACGAGTCCAAATATATCTCGTATTGTACAGTACAATGTAAAATAACCTTTTTATTCTATATCTATTTTATCTAGTTTAAATTAAAAATGTTTCACTGAATATTGTATTCCTGTCTTTTCTGTATTTTCCCAGCTTGGTATGAGTGCAAATATATATTATACAGAACAATGTTAGGCCCTAAATAACCTTTTTTTATTCTATATTTATTTCACTTCATACGTAATATACGTAATTCATTGAATGTTGTTTTTCTGCTTATCAGTATTAACTAAATTACCTGTATATGGTGCAACCTCGCTACAACAGCCATTTGGCGATCTGGGTGGTTATAATACTTGGCTGAGATATTACGCCCACAAACATTGTCAGCAAGTTTGGTGAAGATCCGATGAAAACTGAATTAGAGCGGACATGTTTTGGATGCCGACCGCCCGCCCGCTGCCACGGGTGTTCACATTATACGCCGAGATATTATGCCCACAAACATTGTCAGGAAGTTTGGTGAAGATCGGATAAAAAATGTTGGATTTAGAGAGCGGACAAGGCTAAATTGGCAGTTTTCCTGTACGGATTGTCTAGAGGTCCGGTTACCAGACCCCTAGCCACTGCCATTCAAAATTTTCTCAACCTGTGACAAAATAATAGATTTTTCCAATCAATAAGACTTTCTTCCAATTATATCTGTATAGATCTATATCTATATAATTTATATTTTGGAATACCTGTTCTTCTTCTTCTGAAACTTGTTCTAAATCAGATAGCATTGCCATCACTTGAATGGTTTTTGTGTGTTGTAAACAAACAAACGACAATTAAATCCTGATTTCAAGATGATAATCAAACTCTGTACATAGAGCGCCTAATTCATCTGATTTACATTCGGAACATTTTCACGCGTTTCAGGCTTTATCGTATGTTTAACATGGGACTGTTGAACCGTCCAAATACAGAAAATACATGATTTTTTGTACGCACGTGCGTCCAAATACCGTAATATATTGTACGGTCACGTGTTGCAAATGAACGTTCGTGATTGGATAGATAAAATAGATATAGAATAATATTGGGTCTTTCTTTTGTCTTTTGAAGACCCAATAAATACCTAGAACAAAAGAAAAAAAACATAATAAGTAGGTAGAGACCCAACTTTTACAAAATGAATATTATTGTAGACCCAACAAGTTAGAAAAAAATGGGTCTAGACATATATATATATATAGTTTGTTGTCACAAAATTATTTTGATAACGGTAGAAGTCAAAGAAAGCTCTGCTTTGTCATGTTTATTAGAGTACTTCCTTAGTAGATACACAAACGATGTTTAGTTATATTTGTATATCTATATGACTGTAACAGTTTTGATTGTTAATACAAATACATGTAGTTCGTAATTTGTACAAAGTCATACACTTAATAACTAATGGTTTGATAAAAAGTAATAAAATATATATACAACTGTAACATTTATGAATTCTGACTTGACTGCATCCTTACTTTTTATGTGTTTGTATGTTTTACATTTTCTTAAAGTTCTTTAAGGCTTTAAATTTCATGTTAAAAACAGATGGCACTGCTGTTCAAATAGATGATATGCATAACTGCATGACAAGAAAAGTGCTACTTTAGATACGGTACATGAACTTTTACATTTAGGGTCGTTAAGGGAGAGAAAAATCAAAGTACTGAGAGGACTGATGGGGGCAGTGCTTTGCAGTTTCAAGACTTGATGTACCCCATTCATGTCAGGGAAGTACATACAGGCATTATGTAATGCACTGGTGTTTGGCAAGAAATAGAGTGGTCACAACTTTTACAGTGAACAACAATAAACAGAAAGAAGTTCTTGTTTCAATAAATTTATTAACTTTGTGTTCTATACACTTCTATGTTTTGTTCAAAAGGTAAAGATAAAAAACATCTAGTCTTGTTTAATAGCAGTTGTTCATCGACAAACAAAAACTTTCCATTGCCAGGTTTGATAAAATGAAAAAGATAAAGCTATACAATGTATTTCAATTTCTTCAATACGCCTGTTTGCACTCTATGTCCTGACATCATGTGTTCTTGACAGTCTAACAAAAACAGGAATATTAAAAGTTCCATTTTTCAAAGTAATATGCAAGCCCAAATTAAAAACAAAATAACTGTGAAAATGATACCAATGGTGTTGTTGCACATGGCACATCATCTTATTGAGGCAAACATTTGTGCAAAGTATTTAAGAACCACTCAATACATGGCTGATTATGGCCAAGACAAGCAAAACAGCACAGAGATTTGACCCTTGACTTCAAAGTATTATCTTGACCTTTAAGCTACCAACATGGTTCTTGCACACGACAAATAGTATCATTAAGGTAAGTTCTTCAAGAATCCCTTGATCTAAGGATAAGTTACAGTCCTAATAAACTCAGACAGATGCATGCATAGATGTACACGCATCGGACCGCTATTGTGACAATTACGTCAAGCTCACCGCCAGCAGGCTCATCAACAAGAGCTGTCACAGGAGACAGTGCGCTCGACTATTTTGATGCTGGAAAGTGAAACTAGGAAAATCTGAGAAAACTGGAGCTGTCTATTGAGTGTGGATGAAGATATTGCAAAATAGCTTGAGTCTGTGTTAAAAATATTAATAAGAGAGCTAAAGTGTGTCAGAACACTATATAATTATAATTCTAAGCAAAAAAGGTGCATAATTCATAAAATATTGGTGCAAGAGTTATGCACCTTATGTTATATGATGTGGGTGATGATATGGAACAACTACTTCAAGCTTAAACCTTCAAGCTAAATGATGAGGAAGGACGAAGATGTACAATGAATGAAACACAACAGCCATCTAAAGATGCTAAACGCTCGTCCTTGCACTTTGTGCACAGGAGAGCTTAAGCAATGGCTCGCACACGCACCTCTTTGGAACTGTTACGTGACTAAACTTAGATGATTTTCACCCTGCTGATTTTACATTCTTAAGACGATCCTTTTGTTTTCCATTTTCGGACCAAAAGTGCTGGAAGATTGGTTTGAACTGTGGCAAATATTTACAGCTTCTTTTTGTATAAAACTTCTTTTTTTGTTTAAATGAGTAGCAAAATTCGTATTTATATTTAAACTGAAAAGAATCAGCATGAACGTGGTATTCTTTACATGAAAAATTGATCTAAAATTACAAAATAATAAACAAAAACCGTCGTACAACTATACATATTAACACAGTTACTATTCCAGTTTTAAATATAAAGCTATAAACGCATTAAAAAGTTAAGAATATTAAGTGCTTATAAAATACACCTGGGGTGGTTGATAAGTAACTCTAAAAACGACTTTTAAAGAAAAAGTATGTAAATTACCAAGGGCGTAAATGTCTTCTTCAAATAACTGCATAAATATGTGGATCACCAGTTTATCATTTAATTAATATACACGTAAAGCAGAACGGAACCCTCTTATGAAAGTTTGTCGGAAGATAAAATAGGTATACCTTTAACGCAGACTGATTTACAAAACACACAAGGCAGCTACTTTTCTGCTCTTTGATTCCTGTCCTATTTCTCTTCTTCTTGAAACTTATTTTTTTTTCTCGTTTTTGTTTTTAATTATGGGACAGGCAAGACATTGAAAACAAAATTTGAAATTTTGCAAATCAAAAGGACCAAGGAACGGAGAATAACGGAACAGAAAGTTATGTAGAAGTTTTAAAACGAAAATGCATAGCATGTTTAATCCTGTCACAACAATTAGTTTGAAATAAAACACATTTTTTACATTAAATGAAGTAATGAACTCTTATCAGTCGCGTCGAAAACCAAAAACTCCTGTATAAAAGATCAATTACCCCTCAGTCCTCTTGACTGCAAGCATGTGTTGTTGATTAAACCGTTCCGAATGAATAACATTCAAAAATTGAAAGTTAAACATGCAACAATACTTCTGACTCAAAAGACAATTCTGCAACAAAAATTATTACGAAGGGGCGCTTTGGTTATATGTTATTGTATTGCTTATATAAATGTAATTTATTTCAATTTTCATCCTAGAAAGATATCACACAAAAAAACAACAAAACATTTTCACGGAATGTGCCGATGAAATAGAAATGCGTTTTATACATCTGGTTTATTATAAATACAGCTTTATTCCTTTGAATTTACAGAAAATAAGTAATTTTGTAAAAACGAAATACCTAACTTAATTAGCATTGTGTGAGGATGCAAATTTCTCTGTATTCTGTGCTGTGAAAAAGTATTATCGTCCACAGAGATTTGTGGTTTGGAGCTTACATCTGTAAAACATTGGTGCAGACGTAGAGCTTTGGGCTGCTGATCCGGTGATTTAAGTTCGAAACAAGACGGAACTGGAAGTCGATCGTAGCCCTACATTCTTTTACTGGTCAGAAATCCGGAAAGCATTCAGTGAACGCTATTAACATAAGATACAAGACTCTGCAAAAATCAATACAAAAGTAGATCTTCTTGGGTTTTGTTGACCATTTGAAATTTTTCGAACCATGTCTTATAACAAAAGATGTTATATTAAGACATAAGTATGTTGGCATAAAATCCAGTCACCTAAAGAGAAAAGGATGTTCGAAAGCACTTTGTACCGGAATAATCATTCTTTTGAAGTTATAGAACGTTTTTTTTCAGCTCGGGATGAGTAAAATGCCTGTCACACCACTTTTAGTATTGGTACTTGTGTTGGCCACGGCAACAAGGAAAGTGGCGCCATGTGATCCTCCTTCTGGAAGGACAAACGGTTGCAGCCCTTCGTTGTTACCTTAACCCTTTAAACTCTTTTTCAAGCCAGAGTGTAACAAGCATGATGCCTGCTATGCCTGTGTAAGTGATTATTTATCAACTTTATAAAACTGTACTTCTTGATATCTGTACTCAATTTTCTGTATTTAGCTGGGAAATTAAAAATCTTCTGTCCTCTTAACCCCTGTAATACGTTTTCTATGGGCATAATATGAAGACTAACCTTTCGCTCACATGTATGACCCCTAATAATTCCATAATTTTCATTTCCAGTCAGCATTGTGTGTGTGTGTGTGTGTGTGTGTGTGTGTGTGTGTTATTTTCCTTTAATCATTAGATATAATATTAGGTTATTTAGCATTGTTCTGTACAATACGGAGATATATTTTGGTACGTACCCAGCTGAAAAATCCATATTGGACGAGCTGCTAGGCGAGTCCAATATGGTTTTCCCAGCTAGGTACGTATCAAAATATATCTCGTATTGTACAGTACAATGTTAGATAACCTTTTTATTCTATATCTGTCTTATTTTAGTTTAAATTAAAAATGATTCACTGAATATTGTATTTCTGCCTTTCCTGATTTCAAGACGCATAATCAAACTCTGTACATAGAGGGCCTATTTCACCCGATTTACATTCGGAGCATTTTCACGCATTTCGGGCTTTATCGAATATTTAACATTGGACTGTTGAACCTTACAAATACAGAAAAAAATACAGGTTTCTTTATTTTTGTATGCACGTGCGTCCATTACGGTAATATATTGTACGGTCACGTGTTCCAAATAAACGTTCACGATTGGATAAATCAAATAGATATAGAATAAATTAATGTATTATCTAGAGGAATAAAAATCTGTATAAATGTTGTCCATCTCGGGTGACAGTACCTTTTAAACTTCATTAGTATCTAATTTTCGTGTAATGAATATTATAGCTTTTATATAGATAATCCAGAGTAGCGGACGGGTCAATAGTTTCAGAAGATGCATTTCCGGAGCCCGTTATAAATATCCTAAAATCTTCACAGCTTAATCATTAGATATATGAATAAAGCTTACCGGCTCGCGGATACAAATGAATAGAATCATACCTGTATGAGATGCCATTTCAATGTAGCACGTGTTTAGTAAAAATTTATACAAATGTTTATTTTATATTTAAGTTATTTTTTGACAGTTGTTTCATTTTTAGGGCGTGCGCTATGGGAAGTCCAGACTAAATTGTGATGACACATTTTTAACGAACCTCCAGGAGCGCTGCAGAACAGAGCGAGAATTTTCGGACAACAAAAGAGGAAGATGTCTTAACTGGGCTGAACGAATGTATAATGCTGTTCGTAGACATGGCAAAAGTCACTATGAAAACCCATCGCTAAGCTGGTGCGATGAGACATGGGTTCATAGTTGCATATACTAAGACATTGCATGTACGGCTTCACTACCCTCTACCACTACCTTGCTTTATGTTTAACAAAAATGTTCTTTTTGAAGACGAGCATTTATTTGATAACTATACGATACCATAATCACAAACATTGTTATTACAGAATATTATCGAGGCCACGATAAGTTCAAATCATTTTTGCAAACCAGAACATTGCCATTACTGAATTTATGAATCATGCCAGAAACTTGTGTTGCACATTTAATATATATAATTGTTTTCACTAATTTGTTTTGATAATAATAGAAGGTAAATAAATGTTCAAAGTATGTAATAAAACGGTATCAATTTTTACTCTTTTTAGATAATCAGGTTTATGTAGCCTTGAGACTGTATCATATAAAGAATGACCACTGGTGTTAGAATGTCATATCTGTACGGCTGAAAAGTCACGTTTCCACCGGCACCGCTCAAAGAAAGTGTTTGTAATAGAATAGTATTTCAATTATTACTACTTATATAAGTCAGTTCTATGTAGCCTATGGACTGCATCATATATAGAAAGACCAAGGGTATTAGTATGTCATATCTGTACAACTGAACATTCACGTTTCCGCCGACAAAATTGAGGACTGTTCTTATATTGTAACTTATTTAATCCGAAACCATAATGAGCCACGTAGGAATTTTAGCCTAGTGTCGTGTTCTTAAAGAATCTTAAGTATAATTATAAGAAATTGTGATTTTTTTAAGTATTACGTAGGTAAGAAATATCTTTTACTTGATTATATTTGTTATTCTGAAAAGAACTCAAGAAATTCTTAGCTGTGAAAAAACTTGAGTATGCAAGAAATTCTTAAGTAAAAATATTTCATTCAATATCATTTTTGTAATATCTAAAGCTTGAAAACTAGGATATCCCATATATAAATATAGCAACGGAAATACTTGACTATCTTTATTTACTAACAGAAGGAGGTCTTCTGTAAAAAAAAAAAAATAGAACGCTGCATTTATATTCGCATTGCGTACATTCTGTAGCCCATGAGAGACATCAAGTTAGGTTTGCAGGTTACAACATGTGACTGTGTGCTTTACATTTGGCCTTTCACTGTTATTGCGTGTCTGACTCCCATATTGGAGATCTGGACTTTTTTTTTCACAGTATTTCAGTGATAAATGTCTTTTTCTATCAAAGAAAAAATTATAATTTTAGAGGCTGCGTTTTTGGTGCGTTTGATATTTTTCTTTGTTTTTTTTTATATAAATCTGTAGAATGAAATATACACAATATTTTGACAGGTCATGAAAACATATGATAAATCTAATTTTCAAAGTTATTGGTCAGATATTACAATAGAAACATGGCTTTGGATACTAGGTTGAAAAGAATTGTAGGTAATGCCGTAAGAGTCAATGGACATGTTGAAAAGGTAATGTTTACAATCTAAACATTGTGTCAAAATTAAGGAGAACAAAGTTTTCTGCGGAATTTTGAATATTTTACAAGTGTCGTGCTGAATGCTGTCATCTTAGAATAGTAGGTGTCAATTGACATTTGGCATCTATATATCATTTAAGACGAGTACGTGAGTTCGAGGAGATTTTTTTCTATATAAAATTACTACACCTCCGCACTTTAAAAACGCACCACTCAGAAAATGGGTCATAAAATTTAATTTTATACGACAATTCCATTATTTTTATGTGATTACATAAATTTATTATCTGGTACACAAACAAGGAAAATTTAACAAAAATCGGTTAACAGAAACTGTTCATTTCGTCCTATTAAACAACACCACCCTCCAAGTCAAAATTCACAGACGACCAGTCTTGTAATGGTTGTATGATGACAATGTAAAAGAATAGTAATCCTTCGCGCACTCATACCAGCCTGCATCATTCCAATGGCGCGTTCCCGAATATTATCCGAAAGTCGGGGCATATTGTGAACTTGTTATTTATACAAAATGAAACAATTGTTGATCTTATAGTTACGTTTTTATTAGAGATCACGAATTTATCAATTTTATATTATTTGACAACTCACATGTACAGTGCACATGCAAAACGTGCTAAACGTCTTACCTGTGCATAATAAGTCACGGATGAGTGGTTTTGAATAAATATAATTTTAATTAAGCGGCAAGTGACTAGTGTATTGGAAAAAGACATTTGTTATCATTTAAATTAATATTGGAAGACTTTATGTGTGAAATAAGTAATAAAAAATCTCAAAATTCTATTTTGTGAATTTTGAAACTGAGGTGTACCAGATATAAACATCTTAAATAAGTAGTTTTTATTTATAGATCTTTTTCATTTTTGCACATCTTATGGAAGAGATATTGAGATTACTATATAATACAAGAATGAATAAATTGGTCCACTCAGAAAGTGTAATTTGTGTATTTATTAAGTGGTGCGTTTTTAAAGTGCGGAGGTGTATTTCGGAGTCTTGCATGTTGGGTATGTGATGGGCTCATTTTTTAAAAAAAATGGAAGCCTATTGAAATATCAATAGCAGTGTCGGACCTTTTCGTGTTTACAAATAAGTTTTACAGAGAATACTCTCCTGTACTGCAAATTATTTTTCAGTTGATAAAACAAAAATAAAAAAAACAGCCATTGAAACGAGTGAGTGTATTATTGATAACATTATGACAATATGAAAATAATTTTGACTAAACAAAATAAGAATAATTGTTTATTTAGACAAATGTATCTCCTCGTCATTGTGTATATAGCAAATTGCAAAATGAACCTCGGTAAGTTTATTGTAAGTTAAAACACGATTGTGACGTAATCCTTTGTTAGTTTTGTCCATTATATAGGTTATTGTACCGATACCGCTTTATACACACCATTATTTTATTATATCTGTCCATTGTTAACCTGTAACTGTCCATTCTTAAAATAAAGGATACTTTAAGAATGGACAGTTACAGGTTAATAATGGGCATGCGTAGTAACAACCTAGTGCGTTTGAGAGAGAGAGTTGTTAGTACATCAACCTATGAAATACTAAAGTTTCGAAAAATAAACTGCAACGTTTTACAGAAATTGTAGCTGCAAGCAAAATTCTGACGGGGGAACGTATAACTTTGACCAAAACGGACCCCAGATTATCAGTTAAATGAAAATCAAAGGATATGCCAAAAGTAATTACAGAACGTTAGTTTAAATCTTCAACCGTTAGAAAGTAGTAAAGTTCACTTTGTATACTCCTAAATCGTGATAGAAAAGTATCGCAGAAATACACCTGGTGTGGCATTTTTCATCTGAACTAGTCAATCTAATGTATAAAAACATAATTTTCCTTTAATTTTCACATGCTGCATACCCACATTGCAGTGTTCGTGTAAAATTATTTTATTTTTTGCCATAAAAGACATTTATTAAACATATTGAACTTTCGATTTTTCCAATAATCGGTATTATCGGTTTTTTGACACATTAAACAAAGAAGGATAATTTCGATTTATTCGCTATATCTTTTAAATGGTTTAAAATAACGAATTTGCTTCGGTGGCATTCGTTGATTTAATCTTTCCTCTAAATGATGATATAATTTTGAATGTTGTAAGTTTACGCTTTCGCTTACCCTTTGGACTTTTAAATATACCACCCTTGTTTTCCATTGACGCCAATTGTAAATGGCCATTTTTTGCTAACATTTAGGGTAAGTTTTGTTTATATATTGTACAAAGTACGAAAAACGGGGAAAATAATCATTTTTGCTTCGGTGATGTTTTACAGAATAATTATTGTCCGACTCAATTGTGTAAAAATAATTTTAAAAAATATTTGATTTAACTTACCCTTTGGGTGTTTTATGAAATCACTATTACTTTAAAATGAAGACTCGGGCCGACTCGGTGTTTTCCGGATTTTTCCGAATGCGAGCAGACGACTCGGTATACAGGTAGTTTCCAGTTACGGTAAGTTTTATGTCAAAGTAAATATACGTTGTGAATTACCTGGATGTTATCATCATAATTTATCAATTATGTTGGGTCTTCATTTTTTTTCTTAAAAAAAATTAACGTTATACATATTTTGACATGCGAATGTGTGAAAGAAGGGACTAGAGGTAAACAAAAGTAGATACATATAGGATCTTTTATTGGGGGCAAAAGGCAGACACAAAGATAAAATTGTCTGTACTAATAGAAAGTGTCGCCTTGATTATTTGTCCAATTGTTTTCTTAAGAACATCAAAATATTACCCTCGGATGTGGAAAGTCTTCACCTGTCAAAAATGTGCGATTTTTTTTTTTTGTTATTTGCGCACATCTTGACACGCAAGATTCAATATAATTAAACTTATTTTTAACCAGTTCGCTTATAGATTAGAAACATCACAGCTTGAAGTATCTACAAAGCGTAAGTTTGTGGTAAGTATTTATTTAAATTATTTATTTTAGATTGATTTCCGAGTCGTGCATATATGCAAATAATAAATTAAAAGATGGAGACTAAATTATCCGTATGTCAATCTTTTAGCATAATAATCAAAACTAGAAAAAGCGTAAGCGAAGATTAATTTAGAAACTGACCATTAAATTATTATCACATCGGAATTTTTATTTCAAACGGCTGTAATAAATCTCAATCTTTGAGTAAGCTCTAATTGATACTTAATTAGATAGTCCCTTGCTTGTTAATTTTATTACCTTTCCACAGTAATAAAATTTTAACACCATAGATGGATAATAAAGGGGATGAGAGTGGGGTTTTCGCACTTTTATGACACATGTATCTTTGAAAAAAGGAGGCATTTAATAACGGCAATAAAATGGAAATTAATAAAAAGACAATGATAATGTTTTATTCTTTACTAAAATAAAAAAGACATTACGAATGATTATGCTTTTTTCGACTGCTTCATTGTATTCCTTGTTCAAGATCATTATATGTTCTGTTTATTGCTTATTCAAGCGACACTTAAAAACATTTGATTTTCAAATTTAATGTTACAAATTCTGAAGTGTGCAGGCTTCCGTACATGAAAACAGGGTACATCGCTCCGTTGGCATCAGTCTCTGAACAACTTTGCCGCCCTCTTTCAAGTACATATTTTGCACGTGCAAATTGGGTGTAAGGCGCACGGGAAACTTCAATTTAACACCAGTTCCATCTTTACTTAAACGATAGTACCATCCTGAGTGTAACGTTAGACAGCTGAAGTCTTCTAGTGAGCACAACTTTTCTTTGTCACCGAAACATGCGCGGAATACATCTAAATCTACAAACATAACCGACTTTGGGTTTTTGACCTTCAGTCGTGCTTGGACTGTTCTTTCTAGGTTTCGAGCAAAGTCCTTCTCACAGGTAATAAGACCTTTAAGTACAATCTGAAACGACTACGGACCTTCCTTGTACTACCAGTTGAATATGTAAATAAAGACGCAAGGAAAACATAATATATACCCTTTTAATTAAGACATTAATTTCTTTATTATTTTACTTTGAATTTTACTAATATCTCAAAGTACACTCTTCCTTCGCTGATGTCACATCATCCCTATACAAGTGTCTTTAATCCGCTTAAATAACATAAATGTAGAGTAAAAGACTTATTACCTGAAGGCAATAAATATCGATTTTGAAGATAAGGTGATTTATGGCCCCCGCTTAATCTCGGAAGTTTACGTAAAATTTACGGACGATAACGACCATACCTGTTCCATTATCGATTTTTCTCCAGGTAGGCTTAAGCTGTCCCGCTTAGTACAGAAAGTTCGATATGGTCCTACCCAGAACTGTGCAATTAACCTTTCTACTACAAAGACAAAGAAGTCAATTTTGTCCCAAAGTTTTACTACACGTTTCGGTATTACCAGAAATTTCGGCCGTAATGATCTTATCATGACAATACAATTTTCCTATGTTAACGATATTATTTATTAAAATAACGAAATATTTTCTCGTAAAAACGAGATATGAAGTCGTCATGTAAAGATCTCGTATTTATGTGACACGGGAATACGGGTAATTTTCTTGTAATGATGATAGAATATCTCGTAATTAAGGATTGTTTTGTTATAACGATACAATATTACGAAATGTGATAAGGGTAATTTTCTTATAATAATGGTATCTCGTAATTACAGGATAAGTCATTTTTTTCGAATGAATCTCTTCAACTTTTGTAGTTTGAAGTTCCATTTTCTGTTTTGTAAACACCAGATGAATAAAAATTGCAAATGTTGTTATGTTTGATTAAGGGGTTTTTCATACCAGTTATAAAAGTGAGAGTAGAAGAAAAACGTTTGTAATGCTTTTTGTAAAACATAATTTTGCAATTTTCATGAGATTCCCATTTAAAACTACATTTGTTAATGATATATTATAATTAAAGACGTCTGCAGAATTCAAAAACTTCCTTCTTTTATCCAGGCAGAGCTTTAGAATGATACATATTTTTACTTGGTTCTTAAAGAAGAGAAATGCATACTGTCACATGCTGCTTTAAATCAAGCAGTAAACCCCGACCCGCCCTCCCCCCCCCCCACCCCCACCTCCCGCATTTATTTAAAAAAAATCAGAATTTCAAAGGCAGAAATAAATTCAAATTTCATTTCATTTTCATAATTTAATACTTATAGAGAATAAGAAACAATTTTTAAGGTAAATATCATTTTCTCGGCATGTCTGTTTCATTGTCTGATTAAAATGCTGAGTAATATTTAAAAATATAATTATACATATATTTTAGAATGTCTTATCTCGGGCCAATCGTAGTATTAAGTAACTTGATCTATATAAAACTGCAAAATCAGCACATCCAGCATGGACGACTACAGATGTACATATTATATCGCCAAGTTAAATTTTAGTTTTGCAAAGGTTCTTCAAAACATTCAAATATAACAAAACAAGATCTATTTTAAACTTTTCTAAAAAAACAGCACTGAATATCATACATGATTAAAAAAAACTTCTAATTGCAATAAATTTTTATATGCAATTTAATTTTAACTCCGTTTCACTTGTTTTTAGTTTAATTCAGAGGCAAAAATCAATGAATTGTCTTTGCCTTAAAGAGGCCGATATGAGATAAATTGTATAATATCATGACAATCTTCACTTTTTCGTGAGGACCATGTTTTAAGTCAAACTATCCATTATGTGAAAGAATGGACAATTTCGGCGTGTTGCGCCTCGACATGTCAATTCTTTCACATAATGGACAGTTTGCGGCTTTTCTCCTTTATGTCTACCTTTCAAATGGACCATTATTTTTAAATGTAATGTATGAAAGAAGTTTTCTAAGTTTGATAATTTATAGAAACAACAAAATGCACTCTGAAAATTGACTATGCCATTTAATAGTAAATCACGGAAACATGTAAACAACATTTTCCAAAATTAATTCAACAAAAACAAATTATACAACAATGTACATAAACTAGTAAAGCATATACATATGACTACTAAAGGGCAATATAATACTATATCACCCAAAACATAAAAATTATCAAAGGTTGGGTCCCAAAATTACGCCAGTATCTATAGTAGCCTACTGAAGGGTAATATAAAATTATATTAACCCTTAACACAAAGAATTCCAACAAACATCAACAATAACCGGTAATATACAATTATAGAACCATTACGTGGAAATAATCGTTTAGAAAATATTTGGATCGAATTTCGGCGGGAGGGTGGGTCAATTAAATTGTATTGTGTTTATTCTTTTTTCCAATATGGCGGATCCAAATTATGCACAAATTATCTTATCGGACTTACTCAAAAGACTGCAACTTCGCCCACGTATATTTCGACCCAGAGTCTTTTCGACCCAGCTCTTAAGAAGTTAATAAGAAAGCATCCATAAATACATTTATTTAATAATAAATTGAGCTTTATGTCTACCTTTCAAATGGACCATTATTTTTAAATGTAATGTATGACATAAGTTTTCTAAGTTTGATAATTTAAAGAAACAACAAAATGCACTCTGAAAATTGACTTGGTCATTTAATAGTAAATGACGGAAACATGTAAACAGCATTTTTCAAGATGTGCAACAAAAACCAATTATACAACAATGTACATAAACTAGTAAAGCATATACATATGACTACCTAAGGGCAATATAACACTATATCACCCAAAACATAAAAATTATCAAAGGTTGGGTCCCAAAATTACGCCACAGATTTGGAACACAATCCCCCAAACCAAAACTTCGTAAACATTCCTTCGAGCAAAACAAATGTGATACAGGGTTACAGAATATCGTGTGTCAAGTATGGTTAACAGTAAGGAAATTGTTTAATCCTGAATTTTTCAAAAGAAAAAATCATATCAGAGGCCCTTGTCCCCATGATAATCATTTAGAATATTAAACTGAACAAATCTAACAGTGAGTTTTCCGTTCCAGCCATGATCATGAAGCTTTTGTTTCCTTGTAACCATTCATAAAATTTAATTGTTTGCCTGTTATACAAGTAAGTTGGGAAAACAAAATTTAATCATGACTTATAGCATTACCAGAGGCCCTTGTCCCCAAGATAGCCGTTAAGAACATTATGAACAATAGAATGGCAGCAATATGTACAAGTAATCAACGCTACATATAATTGTTTGTATTTTAATTTCAGGTGCCCTAGTCCTCATGGAAATCGTAGACGAAAATCATCTTCAGGCTGCCATACATGCAACACAAAACTGCAGAATTATGACGTATGTCATTATCAGAGGCCCTTGTCCCCATGATAAATTCATAAACTGTTTATCTTTTATTTGTACTGCAATCGCATTTTATTAATTTGAATATCTTGGCTTCTGAATGTATTCGACTAGGAGATCTACACGTCCTGACGTGCCGCTCTAATTGGACGTCAGAGGACCTTAACCCATGACTCATTATGTTCTGAGTTAGCTATAACTCTAACATTGGGATCCTTATGTACTTTTTAAATGCATCGGGGGACCATCTACCCATTAGCTTGATTGTTTCTTCCGAGAAACTCTGCTGAGCTGCAGAAGAAGCTGCCCCTATTCTAAAGCTATGTCCTTTGTACCTTGCGTGAGCTAAACCAGCCCAATTAAGAGACAATTTCAGTTGAGTGCTGAAAAATGTCCTGGACACTGCTGTTCCATCCATGAATCCAAAAACGGGACCGCTAGATGCTCGTCTCAGGTGCAAATATTCCTTCAAAGCAGCGACAGGACAGGCAGCTGAATGATTTGCTTTGACAAACAGTACTTTTGGGTCTCCTTTACAATGTTTATATTTTGACATACGCAGTTCAAATCCCTCCAGCTGAGAACCAGAATAAATGAATGTTACATCCGTAACTGATAATGTGTTATCAGACATTTTGCCAGTTGCTGCTATTTCACCAACTCGAAGAAATGCATGAAAGGCTACTAAATACATTGCTTTTAACATTGTACGAATGAAATATGAAGTGTTTATAAAGCTAAGAGAATCCAACGGTCGACACAGAACATGCGTAGTTATGGGTAGACGTTTGTCAATTTGTTTCTTATTGTTATGAAACCATTGCAATGTCTTTTTTATCAAAAAGGATGTAGTAAGATCTGGCATTTGATGCAGCTTATGGTAGTAACCTATGGCAGAAATGTATGTCGACGTAGTTGTTGGTGCAAATCCGATTTTGTAGCAATGAGCTATAAAGAGTAGTAGGTTTGGCACCGATGCCGGGAAAGCTGTAGCACATTTCAGGGTTTCACGAGAGAATTGTTGAAATAATCTATATGCTTTTTCATAAGTCTGGTGACTTGCGGGTGATAGAGCTTGATCAAGGAGGAAAGCATTTATCTCATTTAAAGATTTATCCTTTGCGGAGGGACTTGGATTTCCACCGGGTCTTGATAAGGACATTCGTCGAGAAATTTGGTCACCTGCAAACGAGAAGGATAATCAGCCAAAGCACTTTGAAGGCTGGTATATGAACAGCCTTAAACAATATGTTGTATTTAAGTGTATGTAGCACCATGCGGCGGACCATGATCATTATGGTTTTATCCTTTGAAGTCTGCCTGTTAATTATGTGCACAACCGCCTCATTATCTGTATGAAGTACTATGCAACGATTGGTCAGAGTATCACTGAATAATTCCAAAGTTAAAACAATTGGAAACAACTCATTCACTGTTATATGATAAACATACCATTGATTCGGCCACTTGGCGGAGAAATATCTAGCTGAAAGGAAACTCCCGAAGCCCACATTACTTGCATCTGTAAACAACTCCAAGGAACGAGATGTAACCCAACGATATGAAAAAAACATGGACTTGCCGTTGAAATGATCCATAAAAGTAGACCAGGCTAAAAAATCTGCCCTTGCCTCTTTTGTCAGCCTTCTATGATGGTGAGGTTTTTGCAAACCCACGGTTAAATCAATTATTCGGCGTAAAAAGGCTCGACCAGGTACAAAAACTGCACAGGCAAAATTAAAGAAAACCAATAACAGATTGCAATTCTTGGAGGGTAGCTTTTCTGCGGTGTGAGAACAGCTGAAGCATTTTACGACTCTTATCTAGTTTTTCTTGTACTAGTCGTTTTTTCCTTGTGTACAGAGTCTAATTCAATCCCCACAAATAAAATAGTGGTACATGGATGAACGGTTTTAGCTTTATTTACTGGAATACCGACCATTGCACACCAATCAAGAAAGATCTGTAAACCTTTTTCACATAATTATAAATTATTTCCTACAAAAAAGAAATCATCTAAATGTGTGTGCACATTTACGTAAACCAAGTTTGTTCTCTGCAATCCACTGTATTGCTGTACTTATTCTTTTTAAAAAGGGCACACGAGTAGCTTAATCCCGTTGGCAAAGTTTTGTTAAAATAAAGTACCTGCAACTCGCCCTGATTTAACTTCAGCCGAAATGTTTATATTTAAAATGTCAGGGTTATCCCGAGCGGACTTTAAATTTAAAGCGTTACGAAATTCTCTTTTACCAGAGAATGGAATGCAAAAACCGTATGAAAATCCATTAACCAGAAATTCTTTTTCCGTCTGTGTGTAGCCATTTAACCAGTATGAAAATGTTTCAATGTTTACAGGTGTACATATCCGAGTCTTACAACAGTAAATGTTGTTTTTTTTTTTTTTTTTTTTTTTTTTTTTTCAGACAGGTTATCGCTTATTAGAGGAGTTGACGATGGCTTGTTTTCCAGAGATCACTTGCTATGTTCTGGTTGCCTTTGCTGAAAACAAGCTTTCTTGTTGTGAGGCCGGGACAACGTTGGCAGACATGTCGGTAGGGGCACTGCTTACGGGTACATTTGCCGTTGTTGTTGTTAAAGCTATAGCATGGGAGTGCAGATTGGGTGGGGCGGGAGGCCCGAAATGGCTTTGTAAGAAATTTCCATTGCTAGCAAATACCCATTGCAACGGCTTCTGTGTACATATCGCCATGCAAGGAACTGAACGATAAGGAAGGGTCACACTGTCTCAGGCGACGGAAAGTTTTGTCATAGAACAAAGGTACCTCTTCACCAGCACGCTGTCCCAATTTCCTAATCGTCTCCGCATATTGCATAAGGCCAGGGGTTGCTGCAGGGAATTTCTCCAAATAGATGGCCACATAGCAATTAAAAGCGGCAAAACATTTTGGCAGGGAGGTAATGGCTTTAAGAGTTGGTGTTTTCTTCATAACCAGAGTACCAGCTGTTGTTTCCACCATTCCAAAAGATTCCTGCACTTCTGAATCACTGTCACCTGCCTGCAGACTAGCAAAATCCACATATTCATTAGCCCAAATTTTGCTTCTAACTTTCTGACTGACATGTAAATTGATAGGTAGAGAGGATGCACCTGCTGATGTGCTTAGCACTGCTTCATCTGACGGTTGTTCCCTTGGATTAGTGTTCCGTACTTCAGTTGATGGTGCAGGATTAGAATTTGCAAAAGGTAAGATCTGCATGGCATCCAGAGTTTCCACGACACCTTTTGTTACCGCCGGCACTAGCTCCTCCATCATCTTTTGTTTTTCTTCATCCGACAAGCCACTTCTGTTTTTGGCGGGTCTTGCTTGTTTGGCTGCAGATGCAGCAGCAGCCTTTGGTGTCGGGTTGCGCTTTCGTTTTGGTGGCATTATACCTGAAAGGCATCATGGTATTACAAAATGTTGAAGTGTATCAAACAGAATCTCTAGACAGTATTAAATTAAAATTCCATTTACCAGTTTTCTAAATTAGGGCAACCTTAACATTAAGGTTCACTTCCCCTTAAGTCACTTCGCCTTATAATTAAGGTAAAGCTCTTAAACAAAATTGTTACCCTATCTTCAACATGGCTGTTGTAAACATAGGACAAATTTACCTGAAATTTTGTGGTTATGTCACCTGACAGACAACTGAAACTTTTTATTGATAATCAAATTATTGCCTAGAAATGTATTATATAAACCTGTTTGAAGTAAAACACAAAATTGTGCACATCTACCTTAAAATTAAGGTATTTAACAAATAACCATAAAGAAGTGTTATTCAAACCTTAGAATTAAGGTATCAACACTACTTCGCATAAAACGCAAAATTGTGCATTTAGCTTATAATTAAGGTACTTGACTGAAAACAGTGTGCATAGTTAAGGTACTTCACAATAATGGTGTCCCCGAAACCTTAGAATTAAGGTATCGGATTTACTGTAATCATTCACATAAAACACAAAATTGTGCATTTTCCGATACCTTATAATTAAGGTACTTTACCGTAAACAGTGTCACCCCACAAGTTGTGCAGCTATCTTATAATTAAGGCACTTTACCCCAAAATAGATTAAGATAACTTTACCATAAACAGATTAGAAATAAGGCATCAACATTTACTGAAAATATTCCACCTTAATAGGTCAATATATCTTATATTAAAATGATATGTGCCAACAGTCTATCAACACCGGGAATTTGGACATAATACTTGAAAGTAACAATTCACTATAATCACAATAAAACATTAAAATTACTAAGCACATAATTCAAAAATTTTCATGAAGGTGTACAATCACAAATGTATGACAAAATACCCACAATTCTTCCGTACAAGCTTAAGAAACTCATTTAAAGTTACATGATATTCTGTGAAAAATATAATTGTACTGAGAACCGCTGAAACCAGTAATGTTTTGGATTTGTGTATATTCTTAAAAATTACACACATTTATTTGAATAAAAAACCAATCTTTTGAAAATTTCAAATTAATTAACACGCTTGTACATAAATGTATGAAATGTTTTTCGCATGTAACCAGACATATGCATAAATATCTGTTATTATAGATTATGTTGTTATTTACTATTTAAACAAAAAATCTAAATATTGACACTCGTACATATTGCATAAAAATTAAAATTGGCAAAATACAATTTCTGCACAAATGAATGTAATCACTCTGCTTATACATAAACATTAATAACAATCCGATAAACAGGTCATTTAAATCTTGTCAGTATTTCACACTGCTAGACAATTCCGTGTTATCACGAAAGTTTCTATTAGAATTTTTTCTCATCTTATGTGTCACTAGAAATTTCTCGAGAAATTTTTCCAGTTTTCTTTCACGACTTCAGAAGTTTAATTACTGCCCCACGAATGTTATTGTAATATTTTGTCTTTCCGGCTGTATTGAAATGCACGCCATAGCGGAATATGTCACTCATAGGATTTTTAACTCCCTTGATTTTCCAATAGGACACTGAAGTTATATTTCAAAGTTCACGTTTCAACACCCGATTTGCGTGGTGAACAAAGTTCTCAGAGGCACTGGCGGACAGGTACCTGGGAGAAGGCCTGGGAAGCAGCTGCAACACGATAACTTCCGTGATATTGTATCTCGCTTTAAACAGATTACATAAGTTCACCAGTCGTAATATGATTAGCTCGACTGTTTTAACAGACATTGAAGAATAGTCTAAGTCATTGCCTCCTGCATGAACAATTAAGTACTTCGGCCGATAGTGCGCAATCCATCTTTCCCATCAGGAAACATGGTATTTATTACTAATTTTTCCTCCACTTATTCCTTTGAAGTTGATAATTGGTTGTGGTTTTAAGTCAAATGAATTGCAACCATTTCTTTGCAATAGAAACATCTCCAACCAGTGAATGTGTGATGAGCCCAAAAGGAATATTGACATTTTGATTAAGCACTGTATCACTTTCTGTCATCAGTTATATAATCAGTTTATCTTCCATCAGCCCAGAACTCGGGCACTTCCACGACTTATTTTTACATAATAGTCATAAAATTACCAGTTTTACAAATAAATATTGGAGTGGAGATCAATTAATTGTGTTCTTCTTCAATACGTTCTTCCGTTGCCGAACACCATACACTGTGTGATGTTTGTAGAATTAACGAAAGTTAATCAAGAATGCGAAAACTGGTGCTACAAATTCGTGTACATCAAATATTCGTTGATGTTTTCCTTGTTCACGATACATATACTGTCCCTCATGTGTTGAAATATGTATTTCTCAATTATATTGTATAATCTTTTAAAAATTACCGTGTAATCACGCTGATTTCAATCAAATTGTATTGTGTTTATTCTTTTTTCCAATATGGCGGATCCAAATTATGCATAAATTATCTTATCGGACTTACTCAAAAGACTGCAACTTCGCCCGCGTATATTTCGACCAAGAGTCTTTTCGACCCAGCTCTTAAGAAGTTAATAAGAAAGCATCCATAAATACATTTATTTAATAATAAATTGAGCTTTACATAATTTTATAAAAACAGTGACCACAAACTAATATGAATTACAACACAATACCTGAAAGCTAGTATGATGTTCCTTTTCTGTCGGTATTATACGAATATTACGTCACACATCAAAAATGCGCCGCTCAAGACCTATAATAGCGATGACAGCTGAAACATTTTTTTTTATATTTCTGGTCAAACATTTATTTGCGCTACGGACTGATTTCAATATCTTTGTAGGAAAGAGTCAATACTTAACCTTAAAAATAATATATATACAGAAAGATAGAAGTTATTAGGTAAATATCAATGATTTGTGGACCCCAGTTTTTGATATTCAAAACATTTTGACCGTTTCCAAGTACAACAGAATGGTAATTACATTTGGTCTGGAAATAAAGTCATCACATATAAAAAGAATACATTTAGTCATATTTTTATGCAAGAATGGCGACAGTACACATTTATTTTGTGTATAAACGTCTGTAGAAGCTCTTGGGATTTGTTTGTGACCTTGAACTTCGGTCACATTCCCACGGGCTTCTGCAGACGTTCATACACACAGCAAAAGGGCCATGATGGCCCTATATCGCTCACCTGGTTAAATGGTTGCTATGAAGATTTGCATTTAAGCTTGACCCCGGGGTCATGATTTGAACAAACTTGGTAGAGATCTACTAGGCAATGTATTATCCCTATAATTATATACCCACGTCTCTATCAATTCTAAGACTGACGCACAGCATCAACCTGTTTGAGGCCGATCTCTTAGTGCCTTTTTTATAAAAAGTAATAACAATCTCACTGATATTTTGAGATCAAAGTTAAGCACACTCCTGAAAAAGTTGTCAAAAGACTTTTATTTGTTGATCTTATAACTTTGTTTTACAATTCGTAAATGTCCATATAGCAAAGATACCTATTGATGGATCTGCATGAAATCTAATACAACATAGATCACTACAGGGTGAATGTGCATGCACATCTTTCATCAGGACTAATTACTGCAGAGTTTTTGCCCTTTTAATTCTTTTAAAATTCATAAATTTCCACAAGACAAAGTAACTCATTGATGGATTTTCATAAAACTTAATACAAATACAGATAGCTATAGGACAAAGTTTTTCCCTTGATTTGGTGTAACTACTAACCATGGCATAGTGGTATTGTACATAAATTTTGGAGTCCCGACTAGTGCCGAATTTTAAGATACAGCCCGCAAGTGTAGTTAAGTTTAAAATACTTCCCTACACATTTTTATATAACTGCTAAATTAACTATGTAAACAAAAATACTCGATACCAATTGTTTTTTATTTAATTATGATTTGTATACTTATTATTATTATAATAATATTATTTTTATTATACCAGATTTGTTGAGCGCCCTTTTCATATGGAATATACGTCCAAGGCGCTTTACAATTAAACATGTGACACATCGCAAATATGTAGGAAAATAACAAAACATTGACATATGTAATCACAAAACTGAAACTGAACAATTTGATTAAACGCCTTTTTTATAAATGGCGTTGTACATAATAATAAAAAATAATAGTTATTACAACAATATCATAAATGGACAATGATAATATTTACAGCCTTATTGTAACAAACAGCCATGACCACACCCCTCCCCTTGAGGTCATTTTACCCCTATTGCCAATACCAGTGCTTTAAACATCTGGTACGCCCAGACGGGCTGCATATGGTGGTTCAAACTCCCGGTAAATGGTGCCATCATATACTGTATTAGATAGAAATACCACACACTTCAAGTGAATATGGATGTCACAGACTGAGACCATTTCACGGCTAACCCTGTCCAGTCAGTCATGTCAAAAGAAGCCATTTTATTGTAATAAAATCATCTTATCTTAATCATTCATAGTTTACATACAGGAAAAGGAAGATCGTAAAAAGCGTCAATACTAAAAATAAACAGCTTATTCTGAATGTTGCACACATTAAAAGGAAGAATGCATATTGCACGTGTCCGCAATAATTCTCATTTGTAAATGTTTATTTTGAAGTAGATTTTTGATATGCGTAAACATTATTACATTTCTATATAAATCGCAGGCCAATAGTTTGTGCTTTTGCCCGGTCTTAAATTCAAAATAGGTCTGCTGGTCAACACTTATGGAATAAAACTTTGAACATTATTTCTGACGTTATATGATAAAACATTTATTGAATGGCTTATCGGTCAATAGGTAAACTTTAAATTTTATGTTACCCTTCAGTAGGCTACCATAGATACTGGCGTAATTTTGGGACCCAAACTTTGAAAATTTTTATGTTTTGGGTGATATAGTGTTATATTGCCCTTTAGTAGTCATATGTATATGCTTTACTAGTTTATGTACACTGTTGTATAATTTGTTTTTGTTGCATTAATTTTGGAAAATGTTGTTTACATGTTTCCGTGATTTACTATTAAATGGCCGAGTCAATTTTCAGATCTAGAGTGCATTTTTGTTGTTTCTTTAAATTATCAAACTTAGAAAACTTCTTTCATACATTACATTTAAAAATAATGGTCCATTTGAAAGGTAGACATAAAGGAGAAAAGCCGCAAACTGTCCAATATGTGAAAGAATTGACATGTCGAGGCACAACGCGCCGAAATTGTCCATTCTTTCACATAATGGATAGTTTGACTTAAAACATGGTCCTCACGAAAAAGTGAAGATTGTCGTGATATTATATAATTTATCTCATATCGGCCTCTTTAAGGCAAAGACAATTCATTGATTTTTGCCTCTGAATTAAACTAAAAACAAGTGAAACGGAGTTAAAATTAAATTGCATATAAAAATTTATTGCAATTAGAAGTTTTTTTTAAACATGTATGATATTCAGTGCTGTTTTTTTAGAAAAGTTTAAAATAGATCTTGTTTTGTTATATTTGAATGTTTTGAAGAACCTTTGCAAAGCTAAAATTTAACTTGGCGATATAATGTAGTCGTCCATGCTTTGTCTGTGCTGATATTGCAGTTTTCTATCGATCAAGTGTTAATACTATGATTGGCCCGGAAGAAGACATTCTAAAATATATGTATATATTTTTAAATATTACTCAACATTTTAATCAGACAATGAAACAGACATGCCGAGAAAATGATATTTACCTTAAAAATGGTTTGTTATTCTCTATAAGTATTAAGATATGAAAATGAAATGTAATTTGAATTTATTTCTGCCTTTGAAGTTCTGTTTTTTTTTTTTTTTTTTTTTTTTAATAAGGAGTGGGGGGGGGGGGAGGGGTCGGGGTTTACTGCTTGATTTAAAACAGCATGTGACAGTATGCATTTCTCTTCTTTAAGAACCAAGTAAAAATATGTATCATTCTAAAGGTCTGCCTGGATAAAAGAAGGAAGTTTTTGAATTCTGCAGACGTCTTTTATTATAATTTATCATAAACAAATGTAGTTTTAAATGGTAATCTCATGAAAACCCTTAATCAAACATAACAACATTTGCAATTTTTATTCATCTGGTGTTTACAAAACAGAAAATGGAATTTTTACATCAATCTTCAAACTTCAAAAGTCGAGGAGATTCATTCGAAAAAAATGACTTATCCTGTAATTACGAGATACCATTATTATAAGAAAATTACCCTTATCACATTTCGTAATATTATATCGTTATAACAAAATAATCCTTAATTACGAGATATTCTATCATCATTACAAGAAAATTACCCGTATTCCCGTGTCACATAAGTACGAGATCTTTACATGACGACTTCATATCTCGTTTTTACGAGAAAATACTTTGTTATTATAATAAATAATATCGTTAAATAAGAAAATTGTATCGTCATGATAAGATCATTAGGGCCGAAATTTCTGGTAATACCGAAACGTGTAGTAAAACTTTGGGACAAAATTGACTTCTTTGTCTTTGTAGTAGAAAGTTTAATTGGCACAGTTCTGGGTGGGACTTTAATAAATGTCTTTTATGGCAAAAGATAAAATAATTTTACACGAACACTGCAATGTGGGTATGCAGCATGTGAAAATTAAAGGAAAATTATGTTTTTATACATTAGATTGACTAGTTCAGATGAAAAATGCCATACCAGGTGTATTTCCGCGATACTTTTCTATCACGATTTAGGAGTATACAAAGTGAACTTTACTACTTTCTAACGGTTGAAGATTTAAACTAACGTTCTGTAATTACTTTTGGCATATCCTTTGATTTTCTTTTAACTGATAATCTGGGGTCCGATTTGGGTCAAAGTCATACGTTTCCCATCAGAATTTTTCTTGCAGCTACAATTTCTATAAAACGTTGCCGTTTATTTCTCGAAACTTTAGAATTTCATAGGTTGATGTACTAACAACTCTCTCTCTCTCAAACGCACTAGGTTGTTACCACGCATGCCCATTATTAACCTGTAATTGTCCATTCTTAAAGTATCCTTTATTTTAAGAATGGACAGTTACAGGTTAACAATGGACAGATATAATAAAATAATGGTGTGTATAAAGCGGTATCTGTACAATAACCTATATAATGGACAAAACTAACAAAGGATTACGTCACAATCGTGTTTTAACTTACAATAAACTTACCGAGGTTCATTTTGCAATTTGCTATAATACACAATGACGAGGAGATAAATTTGTCTAAATAAACAATTATTCTTATTTTGTTCAGTCAAAATTATTTTCATATTGTCATAATGTTATCAATAATACACTCACTCGTTTCAGTGGCTGTTTTTTTTTTTTTTATTTTTATTTTATCAACTGAAAAAAAAATTGCAGTACAGGAGTATTCTCTGTAAAACTTATTTGTAAACACGAAAAGGTCCGACACTGCTATTGATATTTCAATAGGCTTCCATTTTTTTTTAAAAAAAATGAGCCCATCACATACCCTAAATTTGAGATGTACCATTTTGAAAGTGTGATTCTTTGTTTAAGACAACATGCAAGACTCCGAAATAGTAATTGTATATAGAAAAAAATCTCCTCGAACTCACGTACTCGTCTTAAATGATATATAGATGCCAAATGTCAATTGACACCTACTATTCTAAGGTGACAGCATTCAGCATGACACTTGTAAAATATTCAAAATTCCGCAGAAAACATTGTTCTCCTTAATTTTGACACGATTGTTTAATTTGTAAACATTAATTTTTCAATTTTCCATTGACTCTTACGGCATTCCCTACACATTTTGTTTTGTCAACCAATCCAAACCATGTTTCTATTGTAATATCTGACCAGTAACATTTGAAAATTACATTTATCATATGTTTTCATGACCTGTCAAAATATTTTCTTTTATTCTGCAGATTTGTATCAAACCTTATCATTACCGTAGACCAAATGATCACAAATATGTTGATCTCCTTAAAAGAAATAAGAATAGAATAATGCTTAACTTAGCGAAGTTTATTTACAATGCAACATCTTTAAGATCAAGTTTATTATAATACTTTGACATTATAAATTCCCCGTGTATAGATGAACACTAAGAAACATATTGAAGAAACTAATAATGATTAATAAAGATTATGTCATTTGTTCATCCTCCATCTATCTACTTATTGTTTAAACTGTCCGCATTACTTTTTGTTGACAAATAGTTATATGTTTACACGTATCACACAAAATTAATAAAATTTTCTGTCTGTCTGTCTGTCTGTCTTTTATTTCTTTTTATAGAATTTTTTGGCCAACAAAACAAATAAACAAATAAAATAACTAAGTGTTCATAGAATTATGCTCAATTTACAAATTCATAGTATTTTACATTGTTCAAGTAATTATGACTTAACAAATGATCATTGAATGGATTAGAATTGTGAACGTTATCCAGTACCTTCTAACATGCATTCAGGTGTGCTAAATAATCAATGAAATGGATATACACAAAAAATGGTTTGCTCTCTTCAGGAGCTCACAAAGATTTTTAGGATAATATAGACATTTAATAAATCTAAAAAAGATATCCCGACATCATTTTATGAATAAGTAACAGCTTTGAAAATGAAATTTATAACAGGTATAGCAAAAAGAAAAGCTCTTGCAACCTTTATTGTATTTATAGTTTGTGCTGGTGTTTATTATCTTCAGACATTTGAGGCAAATATGTTTGTGTACTTTGTTAACCAGAAATATGTTTAATATTTAGTACCATGTTATCTCAGTGTGTGATTTTATTTGATAGAACGCTTCGTTTGTATTTAAATGATTTTTGAGATGATTGATATACATAGTATATTACGACTTCGTAAGGATTACTATTGTTTCAGGCACAGGTGTTTGGTGCGTTATCATTAAAGAGAGCCACACACTTCACACATTTTGTAATAATGTAACGTGATTGCAGTTTTAATAAATTTACTCCCGGGTTGCCATTAATTCATAAAATGGTGTTCGTGTCCATATGCCGTGTCCAGGCGTTACGCCGTTAACTCTAGTTTATCAAACGTGCAGGGCAGCTTTAAAATGCATTTTAAATGACATTTTAATTTTGAAAAAAAAAAAAACGACGGATACTTTGTATATCTAGGATAGAAGAGATTGGCAATTAAGTTAGAAACTTATTGTGTCATTCCTAAAAAAATCATATCACCATCTTTTCAGTATAGGACAGGTCATGAATGGCCGCTGGCTTTTGATCAATACATTCAACATTTATCTTTACTATTTGAGGAATTGACATTTGTCTTTCACCAGTTTTTGACTAGGCATAGTTAGCATGTTATCAACCATTTAATTATAAGTGGTACACAACCTCTCCACGGACTGCCAGACATCATTTGTCACGGATGGACTAAAGGCATGTCCATACTGAGGAGGGTGGTATAGGGAGGAGTTGCAGGTACACGGATACAGTGACTCAATGACAGAATATATCAATTATACTCTTTATATTTATTCCAAGCAACATGCAAAAACCAAATTCTAAAATTATAATTTTTTCTTTGATAGAAAAAGACATTTATCACTGAAATACTGTGAAAAATAAAGTCCAGATCTCCAATATGGGAGTCAGACACGCAATAACAGTGAAAGGCTAAATGTAAAGCACACAGTCGCATGTTGTAACCTGCAAACCTAACTTGATGTCTCTCATGGGCTACAGAATGTACGCAATGCGAATATAAATGCAGCGTTCTATTTTTTTTTACAGAAGACCTCCTTCTGTTAGTAAATAAAGATAGTCAAGTATTTCCGTTGCTATATTTATATATGGGATATCCTTGTTTTCAAGCTTTAGATATTACAAAAATGATATTGAATGAAATATTTTTACTTAAGAATTTCTTACATACTCAAGTTTTTTCACAGCTAAGAATTTCTTGAGTTCTTTTCAGAATAACAAATATAATCAAGTAAAAGATATTTCTTACCTACGTAATACTTAAAAAAACAACACAATTTCTTATAATTATACTTAAGATTCTTTAAGAACACGACCCTAGGCTAAAATTCCTACGTGGCTCATTATGGTTTCGGATTAAATAAGTTACAATATAAGAACAGTCCTCAATTTTGTCGGCGGAAACGTGAATGTTCAGTTGTACAGATATGACATACTAATACCTTGGTCTTTCTATATATGATGCAGTCCTTAGGCTACATAGAACTGACTTATATAAGTAGTAATAATTGAAATACTATTCTATTACAAACACTTTCTTTGAGCGGTGCCGGTGGAAACGTGACTTTTCAGTCGTACAGATATGACATTCTAACACCAGTGGTCATTCTTTATATGATACAGCCTCAAGGCTACATAAACCTGATTATCTACAAAGAGTAAAAATTGATACCGTTTTATTACATACTTTGAGTAGAACATTTATTTAAGTTCTATTATTATCAAAACAAATTAGTGAAAAAAATTATATATATTAAATGTGCAACACAAGTTTCTGGCATTCATAAATTCAGTAATGTCAATGTTCTGGTTTGCAAAAATGTTTTGAACTTATCGTGGCCTCGATAATATTCTATAATAAAAATGTTTGTGATTATGGTATCGTATAGTTGTCAAATAAATGCTCGTCTTCAAAAAGAACATTTTTCTTAAACATAAAGCAAGGTAGTGGCAGAGGGTAGTGAAGCCGTACATGCAACGTCTTAATATATGCAACTATGAACCCATGTCTCATCGCACCAGCTTAGCGATGGGTTTTCATAGTGACTTTCGCCATGTCTACGAACAGCATTATACATTCGTTCAGCCCAGTTAAGACATCTTTCTCTTTTGTTGTCCGAAAATGCTCGCTCTGCTCTGCAGCGCTGCTGGAGGTTCGTTAAAAATGTGTCATCACAATTTAGTCTGGACTTCCCATAGCGCACGCCCTAAAAATGAAACAACTGTCAAAGAATAACTTAAATATAAAATAAACATTTGTATAAATTTTCACTAAACACGTGCTACATTGATATGGCACAGTTAGGTGTATCACATACAGGTATGATTCTATTCATTTGTATCCGCGAGTCGGTAAGCTTTATTCATATATCTAATGATTAAGCTGTGAAGATTTTAGGATATTTATAACGGGCTCTTCTGAAACTATTGACCCGTCCGCTACTCTTGATTGTCTATATAAAAGCTATAATAACAATTACACGAAAATTAGATACTAATGAAGTTTAAGAGGTATTGTCACCCGAGATGGACAACATTTATACAGATTTTTATTCCTCTAGATAATACATTAATTTATTCTATATCTATTTTATCTATCCAATCGTGAACGTTTATTTGGAACACGTGACCGTACAGTATATTACCGTAATGAACGCACGTGCATACAAAAATAAAGAAACCTGTATTTTTTTCTGTATTTGTAAGGTTCAACAGTCCAATGTTAAACATTCGATAAAACCCGAAACGCGTAAAAATGCTCCGAATGTAAATCGGGTGAAATAGGCCCTCTATGTACAGAGTTTGATTATGCGTCTTGAAATCAGGAAACTTAAGGCAGAAATACAATATTCAGTGAATCATTTTTAATTTAAACTAAAATAAGACAGATATAGAATAAAAAGGTTATCTAACATTGTACTGTACAATACGAGATATATTTTGATACGTACCCAGCTGGGAAAACCATATTGTACTCGCCTAGCAGCTCGTCCAATATGGATTTTTCAGCTGGGTACGTACCAAAATATATCTCCGTATTGTACAGAACAATGCTAAATAACCTAATATTATATCTAATGATTAAAGGAAAATAACACACACACACACACACACACACACACATACACACAATGCTGACTGGAAATGAAAAATATGGAATTATTAGGGGTCATACAATTCATGTCATGTGAGCGAAGGGTTAGTCCTTGTATTATGCACATAGAAAACGTATTACAGGGGTTAAGAGGACAGAAGATTTTTAATTTCCCAGCTAAATACAGAAAATCGAGTACAGATATCAAGAAGTACAGTTTTATAAACTTGATAAATAATCACTTACACAGGCATAGCAGGCATCATGCTTGTTACACTCTGGCTTGAAAAAGATTTTAAAGGGGTAAGGTAACAACGAAGGGCTGCAACCGTTTGTCCTTCCAGAAGGAGGATCACATGGCGCCACTTTCCCTATTGCCGTGGCCAACACAAGTACCAATAATAAAAGTGGTGTGACAGGCATTTTACTCATCCCGAGCTGAAAGAAAAACGGTTTATAACTTCAAAGGAATGATTATTCCGGTACAAAGTGCTTTCGAACATCCTTTTCTCTTGAGGTGACTGGATTTTATGCCAACATTCTTTTGTCTTAATATAACATCTTTTGTTATAAGACATGGTTCGAAAAATTTCAAATGGTAAACAAAACCCAAGAAGATCTACTTTTGTATTGATTTTTGCAGAGTCTTGTATCTTATTTTAATAGCGTTCACTGAATGCTTTCCGGATTTCTGACCAGTAAGAGAATGTAGGGCTACGATCGACTTCCAGTTCCGTCTTGCTTCGAACTTAAATCACCGGATCAGCAGCCCAAAGCTCTACGTCTGCACCAATGTTTTACAGATGTAAGCTCCAAACCACAAATCTCTTTGGATGATAATACTTTTTCACAGCACAGAATACAGAGAAAATTGCATCCTCACAGAATGCTAATTAAGTTAGGTATTTCGTTTTTACAAAATTACTTATTTTCTGTAAAATCAAAGGAATAAAGCTGTATTTATAATAAACCAGATGTATAAAACGCATTTCTATTTCATCGGTACATTCCGTGAAAATGTTTTGTTGTTTTTTTTATGTGATATCTTTCTAGGATGAAAATTGAAACAAATTATATCTATATAAGCAATACAATAATATATAACCAAAGCGCCCCTTCGTAATATTTTTTGTTGCAGAATTGTCTTTTGAGTCAGAAGTATTATTGCATGTTAACTTTCAATTTTTGAATGTTATTCATTCGGAACGGTTTAATCAACAACACATTCTTGCAGTCAAGAGGACTGAGGGATAATTGATCTTTTATACAGGAGTTTTTGGTTTTCGACGTGACTGATAAGAGTTCATTACTTCATTTAATGTAAAAAATGTGTTTTATTTCAAACTTATTGTTGTGACAAGATTAAACATGCTATGCAATTTTCGTTTTAAAACTTCTACATAACTTTCTGTTCCGTTATTCTCCGTTCCTTGGTCCTTTTGATTTGCAAAATTTCAAATTTTGTTTTCAATGTCTTGCCTGTCCCATATTTAAAAACAAAAACGAGAAAAAAAAGTTTCAAGAAGAAGAGAAATAGGGCAGGAATCAAAGAGCAGAAAAGTAGCTGCCTTGTGTGTTTTGTAAATCAGTCTGTGTTAAAGACATACCTATTTTATCTTCCGACAAACTTTCATAAGAGGGTTCAGTTCTGCTTTACGTGTATATTAATTAAAATGATAAACTGGCGATCCACATATTTATGCAGTTATTTGAAGAAGACATTTACGCCCTTGGTAATTTACATACTTTTTCTTTAAAAGTCGTTTTTAGAGTTACTTATCGTCATCCCAGGTGTATTTTATAAGCACTTAATCTTCTTAACTTTTTAATGCATTGATAGTTTTACATTTAAAAACTGAAATAGTAACCGTGTCAATATGTGTAGTTGTACGACGGTTTGTGTTTATTATTTTGAAATAACAAGTTAACTTATAATTTTAGATCAATTTTTCATGTAAAGAATTACCACGTCCATACTGATTCTTTTCAGTTTAGATATTAATACAAATTTTGCTACCAGTTTAAACGAAAAACTAAAATTTAATACAAAAAGAAGCTGTAATATTGTTCGTAAATATTTGCCACAGTTCAAACTAATCTTCCAGTACTTTTGGTCTGAAACCAGTAGGATCGTCTAAAGGAGGTAAAATCACCAGGGTGAGAACCATCTATGTGAAGTCGCGTAATAGGTTTTTTCCAAAGAGGTGCGTGTGCGAGCCATTGCTTTAGCTCTCCTGGGCACAACGTGCAAGGGCGAGCGTTTAGCATCTTTAGATGCCTGTTGTGTTTCATTCATTGTACATCTTCGTCCTTCCTCATCATTTAGCTTGAGGTATTTCATAGAGCCCACATTTCTGATTAGACATTAATCCAACTTGATCAAAATAATGGTCTTGATAACATCTGACCTAAGTTTGAAACTCAGTCAATTCGGATGAGCAACAATGTCACAATACTGAATTTAAGAACAACATTGTGCACACAATACATTTCGTTCCATATACCGAAACTAACATCAGTCAAGATCGCTTTCGCATATGGGTCATGATCTGTCAATAAGAAGGTCACTTAATACAACCATAAAAAGATCCTGCACATATTCATATTTCCCAACATTCATGAAATCCAGTGTTTGCTTAGGGTCTACAACAAAGATACCAGTATCGATATATCACCTCCTGTTCTGACAGCTTTATTTGGAGCGGAGTTTCATATTGCAGCAACTTTCGTACCTGTTAGACATACATTGTAGCTGTTCCTTCAACCTTTCACGTTATGAACTATATTCGGCAATTTCAGTTATTTCGGACATCTACAATTTCATATGGTCGAAAACCTACGGTTGTATGTTTAGGGCATAATTTTTTTTCAAAACTAAATCATCTCGTGCGCACAGCATCTTATCTCGAGCGGATGACATTTTTTCCCAAGCGAACGACATCTGATGCATTTGTTCGTCTTATGCTAATATTAAAAATCCAGACGTCACCCTTTGCTAGTTTTGCATTTCAACAAAACATGACTCGTTCATAAGAGACAAATATACTCATGAAAACATTTTTTCCACGGCCCTAGTGTAGATCTTCGTTTTCTGTTTGCGCATTTCAATAATGTAATGGATGTATTTTTTTGTATATGTTGTTTTTGTTAAATTAATGTCTTTATTGTAAGATTTTTAACTGAAATATTGTGTATAAATTAATACTTAGCCAAATTTTCATCGATAAGTAAAATATTACTTTTGTGTCGGACAGAGCGTTTGAATTCAAATATACGCGCGAATGAGTGTGTGTGGGTGTGTGTCGGGGGGAGGGGGGCAGGGGCTTTACTGGAATATCACGCCGTAGACACGTGACATGACACACCACCAAGTCACATTATACTGACACCCTGATGACCAGTCTAGCACTATCCTCTTAATGCTGACCGCCAAACGAGGAAGTTACAAGTACCATTTTTTACGTCTTTGGTATGTCGCGGCTGCGGATGGAACCCACAACCCCATGCACACGAAGCGGTGTGCATTAGTTTATGCATTTGTACTGATATTGTTTACGTTATAGAAATTCTGTTTGGCAGATATATTTGTAAAATAACAATATTATCATGAGAAATAGCCATATGTTATTAGAATATATGCTTCTTTTACATGTCACCATATTCCTATGTATTGTTGTATTGCCACATGGGTCACAGGACCTTCATAATGACAAAGCAAGAGGTATGATTCTTAAATCCCAAGTTGATAAGAAATGCACAAAGGAGTTATCTAATTGAGCCGCACCATGAGAAAACCAACATAGTGCATTTGCGATCAGTATGGATCCAGACCAGCCTGCGCATCCGCGCATTCCGGTCAGGATTCATACTGTTGGCAAACGGTTTCTCTAAATGCAATATGGTTTGGAAGCGAACAAGTATGGATCCTGACCAGACTGCGCGGATGCGCAGGCTGGTCTGGATCCATGCTGGTCGTAAATGCACTATGTTGGTTTTCTAATGGTGCGGCTAAACGCGTGAACTTAATTAAAAACGGACTATTTATATAATCGCTTATTAATTTATGTTGATTGATATGGAAAATATCAATGCTTGATGTCAATACACTAATACGACAATGCCTGAAATATGGATCATTTTAAGACAGGTAAGGGCATCATTATTAGATAATTATCATTGCATGCACCTCATTCTGTGGCGGAGAGAGATCAGCATAATAAGAAGCATTTGAGCCGTGCCATAAGAAAACCAACATAATGGCTTTGCGACCAGCATGGATCCAGACCAGCCTGCGCATCCGCGCAGTCTAGTCAGGATCCATGCTGTTCGCTTTCAAAGCCTATTGCAATCAGAGAAACTGTTAACGAACAGCATGGATCCTGACCAGATTGCGCGGATGCGCAGGCTGGTTTGGATCCATGCTGGTCGCAAAGCCACTATGTTGGTTTTCTCATGGAGCGGCTCATTTGTAGATGGCTTATGATAAAGAAAACACATTTCTTTCATTTGATTTTGCAGCACAGAATTCTTTGTTTTATTTAAAACTTTTTTTTCATAAAATTAATTTAACTGACCGTTTTTAAAGTATGATAATAAAATTTAATAACAGTCAGTACTAAATTGAAAAAAAGTGTCATTAACAATAATTGTCTTTTATAGAGAAACAATTTTAATCCATAACTTCTATAAAACAACTGTATACATGAAATGCAGGAAGTTTTAATATAGTATGAAACAGTTTGATGATAAAGGATGGGTTATTCCTAAAAGTATTTTTCCATTAAGAATCGAATTTAGAAAAAGTTTTCAAAGCATTTTAAATGTATTTTGCATATAATTTACGAATAAAAACTCCTGTACAGAATTAAAACTAGGTATACAGTCAAGAAAATAAAAGCCATTGCAACACTCTTCTTAATTAAGAGAAAGAATGAGAGAGAGTTCCAGTAGTCTATAACTGAAACAATTACTGAATATTTTAAGTGATCCTGTACCCATTCAGTTTAATTTTGTTAGTTAAAGGCACTAGACTCAAGATTTTGGCAAACATGATCTTTCTATGGCATATTGTAAACATAAGTAGTCATATTCAGTAAAATCTGTAAAACGATCCTTTGGAAGCAAGAATGCAACCAAGAAGACTCAGTTTGATAGAGTCTGTTCATGAGAGGTAATGAAATGTGCAACATCTCTCACGCCCACTTGCACCGACTCAAGCGGATGGGTTACAATGTGGCACTTGATCAAAATACCGTTTATTTTTCAATTTATCCATGTAAGATAATCAAATTAAAATGATAATTGAAGGGGGTGAAAAATGAGAATGGCTATAATCAAAATATGTTGTTACCTTGCAATATTTTAAAACAAAATTAAATTTGATTTCTAGTTCATAGTTATTTTTATAAAAAAAAAAATTTGGTCATGTTTTTAAGTATAAAATTTATTTATGTTTTTCATGTGGTTGATGGTACATACACTGAATGAATGGCAGCAAGAGAGCATTTATCTATATAAACAATATAATAATATATTAAGATAAGATTAATTAGTATGGTTGCAGTTTTGCCGAGTTTAAAGTCAAGCTTATTGCTAGCAATCATATGTTCTCATTAAGAGCCTAAGTAACACCTTTAGACTTTCGTTTAACTACCTCGTATCTTCGTATCGTAAGTTATCATAAAATGCAATGTGTGCTTACCCAAGAACTCTTCAGCTTAGAAATTGAAATAATTTCAGAAGACATCAAAAACGCTACTTACATGTAAGTGAAGTCTTTTTCCTGTGGTGATAATTTGCTTATTATGAATTTTCCGCAGCTCGAGATATTTAAATACTAATTTACCCGGAAGTTTTAGGTAATTTCTACGTCATGTCTTCATTTTTCTAACACTAACTACTTGAGGAAGGTCAAGAATAACTAAAACAAAATATTGCGACGTTCATTTCATACTGAAAACAAACTTTGCATTGTTATTTTTCATTTGTTACTGTTCAATGTCTTGTGTTTGAAACAAGGAAGTCTTTAGAACAACATTTAACTTACATGAGTCACAGTTTCATTAAAAACACGAAAATGATTAGGTTGATAATGATTGTGATGTATGATTATCTGTTATGTAATTAGTCACTTAGAACAAACCACATACATTTTGATTCGCTAATTTTTTATGGTTTCGGTAACTTCTTCGTTTTCATGGAGTATAAGCCATGCATCGTTTTATCTTTATCTTGCACTCCGGACTGGTGTTTCCGGTTATTTTACCCGTACTGGCAAAACCCATCTGGCACCCAACGTGGTATATGATTCTCGTGCTATTCATAGCAGCAACTAACGATTCATGCACTCATTATATATTTCTATATAAAATGCGATAAAAATTAATAGTTACTTGATAGTTGCGCTTCGTTCTTGATAGTATATTTCCCCATTCAAAAAAAGTTATTTTACAAAAAGAAGAAACATGACGTTGCGCTAGCTACAGATAATAACAACAAACCGAGACTTTGATATCAGCGTAACTGAAACGTCCTGATTCTATTAACGATCTTTTCAAATACGCCACAAAGAAACTATTTCGCTTTGCTTTATTTATTCTGTAAATTGTAAAACACGGTTTGCAAGAAACTTAATCTGCCTCTGCTTGCTGATGAGAATATCTGGCTCTCGGATTACTTTTGCCAAAACTCAGCAGAACCTCGTTACCGCCAAAGCAATAACCTTTAAAACTGGTATTCCCATGTGCATCTACAGCCAGTGACAGAATAATATGAGCTTGAATGGAAGTCGGAACATTTCAGTTAATATATCTTTTAACATTCTTTTTTTGCGGGTAAAACTGTACGTTTCCTTTTTTAAATGTCTTAAAAATATATTATGTCGGTGAAAGTTTTGAAAAATCTAGAGTTTCCAGTATTTAACATGAAAATATTTTTATGGTAGCTGATACATTCAGACAGATTACTAAAAAGATTCCAACAAGAAAAGGAGACAAAAATGCGTTTTGAAAAATAGATGATCCGTACAAAGCCTTAAAACGTTAAAAATATAATTGCTAATAGTTGACCAAATATCTGCTTTAAATGAAATGCACAAGAAAAATAACTAAACATTATTTTTTTTGAGAAAATCAGGCAGTGGGCCTATGAAATGTCGGTATTATACAATTATTGACTTATGTTTTGGTCAATATGTTTACGGACCTGTAAAAATGATATTGACCTTGGACGCAGTCCGAGGTCGATATCATTGCGTCCGAGGTCGATATCATTTTACAGGTTCGTAAAAACACATATTGACCGAAACATAAGTCTATAATTGTTATATTATATACCCTTCTCAAATGCATTCATTTGACTAGCCCATATTTCATACATATAAAATAGTGATATCAAAAGAGTCATTATCACTTTTGCAGGTCAATATCGCTTTTTGCGTACCCGTACTCAAATGAGCACATTTGAGAAGGGTAATAATATTTCTAAATAAATGCCCGCTGAAATAATTCCCAAAGAGGCACCTGGTGTCTTTCTTCGTCACCAAGAGCCAGACTGACAAAATACATTATCATACTGACAGTTAAGGTATTGGACCCCTAACAGTAATGTTTAAAAAATAGAATTTGCTTGGTATATTCTTAAAGTTGACCATGTTTCTCACTCTGTTGCAAATTTTAAATAACTTTTAATTTGTATAATTTATGGTATTTCCTCAAGCTCAAGTAGAGACAAATTTCAATGTGATGGCCACTATCTAAAACGTTTGCAGAGAATTCATTACAACATTAATTTTGATAAAAGAAACATCAAACTATTGTTAAACAATTATAAAACGCAAAATTAAACTGTAAATGTCATTTTTTTTGTTGGGTGCCTCAAGTAAACAGATTTTATGAGACAGAATTCTAACTCCAACATTGAAAAGTTAAGGTCGAATCCTGTGGGTCTGTTTTAAATTTTGCTCACTTCATTCAAAAATAACCTTGGGGCAGAAGTAAAACCTACCTGCATTTCTTCCATAATATGCAATCTAAAAAATGAAGGCAAAATAGAGAACTTTTACCGCATGTAACTCTGTATTTTTAAAGATGTCTAACTCTACCCGTCCTGATTCAGAGGTAAATTCACTTTGAACATCAAGAAATCGCTTATACAATGAAAATTTTCCACTTTTGTACAAAACATCCATAATAAGTCTTGAAAGAAATAAACACTTACTAGAAAAAAGGAAAATATGGGAGAAAAAATTTTGGTCCCAGTGGGGCTTGAACCTACGCCCCCTGAAAATTGCAGTCAAAGTAGGTTTATGGTAGGATTTGAATACTCTTCAAAAAGGAGGGACTCTATTATGGGTCCAGTACCTTAACATTAGAAAGGAATTAATATAAGCATTTACTTGCTTGTTTTCCAATCCAACATTTCACAAATGTATTTTGCACATGTATTTGACTATGTAACTTTATCGAAAGAAATAAAATATGTTTAATCTAACATTAGTCTGATCGAGTTTTTCTTCCCTGAATGTAATCATGACTTTAAATCAGGATTTTACTTATATATAGGAATCATAAAAATATAAACTTGAATGAAATCTACTACATCTTTTAAGAAATGAGGCTCTCAAGTTGCTGTTTTAGTAACATACGGTTGCTGCTGAGCAAAATTTATTACGTAATTTTTCTGATGATAAAACATCACCTACTTGATCAAGACCATAACATTAGCCTTGTTTGTAGTTTCTAGGATGTCATCTACTTATAAAAATTATGAAGCCTATAAGATGTCCTTGATGTGACGTTCTGACTTTCGCCCTTTAGTCATTAGTGTGATAATTAGAACATACCTGGACAAACATGTCACGTGGTGGGACTTTAGATCCAAAATAAGCATATCACACGATATCTAAAATTGTAAATAATAACTATATTTTAAGAATTTAAATTCATCGCATCAATGGATATAATTACTACTGATATTTATTTAAGGGAAATACCTAACATATCCCATTTTCATGTTTATATTTTAGAAAATCATTTACATGCTGAATATAATCAAAATGATACCATGTGCAGAAATCAACAATCTTCAATTAAAACGATAATTAAGGGGACACTGATTGCTGCTTTCAAAATCATGCAGAAATGAGTAAGTTGTGGATTTTGAATAAATTGTTGCTGGGTAGATAAAATATTTTTCTTGAATTGATAAAATACGCACGGAAACCTGTTATATTTACTAGTGTGTGGGTAAGGTTGTGGTACCGTGAACGTAGTAAAAAGCAGATGTTTCATGCAAGTACAGCCAACACAAAATATAAAGCTTTGCATTAAAGAAGGTTAGGTGTGCGTATTTGGATTTTGTATACCAGATTGGATGAATCTGTAACCAATTTTAAAATTATTCGTGTATATATTATTTTTAAATCTATGAACGAAAGTGAAATGCCTATTTAAGCTACTCTTGATAAACCTTTTCATTCTAAGAATTCGACTTTTAATCATATTACGTTTTAACTTCTATAAGATCATGTTATGTAATGTCCTTAAAACATTAACTATAATTGATAGACAACACCATTTTTCATTTTTTTACTTAATCTAAATTTTCCCGTATAAAAGCCAGTATGGCTGAACAATAGTTTATTGCCTGTTCGTTATTAATGTATACCTTAATATCAGTTATAACGCGCATTAGTCAAAGTTTCTCATTTTCAGCAGGGCAATTGTGTATATGCAAAGAATTACATATATTTTATCTAAAGTATATTGGTTTATTATTCATACTCGTGTTGACCAAACTGGTTGCAATCTGATAAGCCTTTAGCGTACTTTACATTTTGCAGCACATTTGCCGTGCACAGAGTGGGCAAGCACAAAATTTCACTTTCGCAACTAAGGAATGGGCAATATACCCAAAGATATATCAAAACCTATTTATATAGAGAGAAAAATGTCATTAACAGATCTTGCTGTTGCATACTTTCTACGCATATATTTTAGTGCTATAAGGAAGTACTTACATTAAAGTAAAATGCCAAAATGTGATAAAGCAACGAAACTCATTTTCCCTTATTGAATTAGCAAAACTTCTCTGACGTTTAACTTTAGTTGAGAGTACTTCATACAGGCCTAATGACATGGATAGTGATACAGTAAAAGAATCCGAAAACCGGACCCTCTGAAAACCAGTATCTATTTAAAATCGGCAAATTCTCACAGACTTATGTTTTTTTTCTCTTATTCAATTAAAAATGCGCTGTTAATACCGGAAACTGAACTCTGAAATTCTGACGGTTTTTTATGGCCACAAAGAAATCTGATTCAACAAAAATTCTCTGAAAACAGTAAGTGTCAAACTTTTGTATAAAGCAACTTTGAATAACAAATAATCAAGATTCGAGTGGTTTGTCGTCTATTTTATCACGGTTCAGTGTTTAGATGTGCAGGAATTGAACCACGAAAGCGTTACCCCGTGTGGTTAAATATCTAAGCTTTTGAACGATGAACCGCGGTTAAATTAGGCCAGATATCACTAAAAAAGCATTTTAATTCTCAAATGGTCATTGAAATATTTTGATTAAATTATGCTCGGCTTCACTTATTTGAGATGTAATGAACCGGACTCATGCGGCAAATTAACGTCATAACTAACATCATAATGCTCTCTTACCGGTCCGCGTGTCAGCCACTATTTATACTAGTATAATTATATAGCTTGAACTCAATCATTGTTAAGCTGGTAGTCAAATCGAGCCATGTTAGAATTTGATTTTTATGTTCATTAGAAATTTTAGATTTTTGTCCGTTATATTCGGATGCACATTGTCAAGTAACTCTTTCATTCAATATCAAAAGTACTCAGAGTAGGGAAGTTCCCAACATTAAATTTTGGGAAAATGCTAATTCTAATTGTTTCATGAGTAATATCGATATTGTGAAAGTACAATCGATACAGAGTAAGTTACAAGAACTTATAATATAACTTATAAATAGAATAACCCGTTTTAAAAACGAATTGCGGACGATGTGGTTGCCTCACTTTCAGATTTGTTTCTAAGAACAACAAAAGAATATTTTGGTTTTTATTGTACAGAAAGTAAATAAATAAAAATAATGATAAGAATGGATAAGAAGCGAAACTGGTTTGGACCACAGTGTTAAAAAAAGCCAGAAAGGACTTTCATAGGGCTTAATATTTGTATAACTGATAATAATAAAAGAAACTTGAAGATAAAAAGCAAAAGTTATAAGAACATAATAAATTACAAAATACAAACGTTGATAATTTACGCAAAATGAAAACCCATGACCCTAGAAAATACTGGAAATTAAAAAAAGAAATAATAAGATATTTTTCAGCATATGAAAAAGATTAATACTCTTAATTATTAAGTATTGATATTCACATGTTGCATATGCCATGATTTATAGGAGTTTGTCTATTCATAATTCCGCTTTTTATCTTACAATATCATTTAAAGGACGTTTTTGTGTCAAAAAATGATTCAGTTTTCCTATATGTAACAGACGTAAGACATTAAACATTACACAGGCAAAATCCTCTAACAAGCGGAATCCCCTGAACATCGGACATTTGATTTGGTCCGGACAGGGTTCGATTTTCAGAGATTTTACTGTATTATTCACAAATTGTCCCGAAGGACATGTTTGCCTTTTCTTTTTCCTTTTAAAATACTAGATCACAACTGCAAAGACAATATTTCTGGCCAATCAAAGAACTTTTCTTTTTCCTTTTAAAATACCAGATCACCACTTCAAAGACATTATTTCTAGCCTATCAGAGAACTTTCCTTCTTCCTTTTCAGAAACTAGGTAAACACTTCAAAGACATTATTTCTGGCCTATCAGAGAACTTTCCCTCTTCCTTTTCAAATACTAGGTTAATACTTCAAAGACATTATTTCTGACCAATCGGATAAGTTTTGACATTAAAAATAAGATATTGCACTTGTCCCGGAAGATATGGTTATGTGTTTTTTCCATAACCACTTCAATAATTTTATCTCTGTCAAATCAAAGAAGACTTGATATTAAAAAAAGTAAAATATTGCGACTAGCTTTTCTAACTGAAAAGAAAGATGCTTTCATATATACTCTAATAAGTAATCGCTTAATAATATTAGTTACAAAGGTTTTTGACGGGATATACGGTTGGCATATAGCCTGACTGTGATTCATATATGAATCTCAGCAGGCTATATGTCCACCGTATATCCCGTCAAAAACCTTATTACGAATTTATAATACTGCACATTTGCATATTTGGTCTCAATAACAACGATTTTCCTTATTTGGACAAATATTACTATTTTTTTAATTCCCCACTTGGTGCCTCAGTGCGCACCTTGTTTTTCGTGCGTTTCCGTAAGAGACGCGGAAGCATACGAAGATAACGGTGGGTTTGCTTTTTTTTTTTTGGTTGCGGCAAATGGAATTATAAATGTTTTAAGAAAATTTACAGCTGCGAGTTTCTCGAGTAAGAACTTGGACTGTACTTCTGTAGTAAAGGATAACTGAAGTAAAACTTGCATATTCGTTGAATCTAAGCTGTTCAGCCTCGGGTCACGTGCACTTTTAACCTGAATACGGAAGTAGAATGAATATGTCATGATGTGCATATAACGTGGAAATCTAGAAAAAATCAAATGTTAGATGTCACTGTCAGATCATCTAAGTGCAACCAGATGATGTTATTCAACTTGCTATGGCTGCATTGAACGAGAAGTCATTTCAGAAACAGAATCCAGGAATCATAAGAGAAATGTAGGTATTTCAGAATATGGCATATGATTTAAAATATTCCTTTAAGTGGGTCAATAGCTATTCACAGCTAATATTTAAATGATTATACCCAAATATAAACTTAGCTATTCATAGCTAACACCCGAATATAAACTTAGCTATTCATAGCTAATATTTAAATGAAAACACCCGATAAAATAAATTATGTAAATTAACTAACATTATAAAATAACTATAAATAAAGAGCAGTGTCTAGCGGTCCGTTAATTGGAAGTTTAGCCTGTGTTCTAGCCGTCCAGTAACCGGACACATAGCCTGACCTATAGGGGTTTTCTAGCCGTCCGATAACAAATTTATTGATGACTTTTGTATTATTCTGTTAAAATATGTTACTATAACTAAAATTAATTTAGATAGATAATGTGATTCGTTCATCTAACCAATATTTGTGTAAAATGGTGCTGCTCATAAATTTCTGTCATTGATTAAAAGCGTACCATTTGTGCTGTTGTTGTTAAAATGTTATGTCGAGAAAATTTGACAAATACAAGGTTCAAAATAAACTAAAGGTTGATACCTATCCCTCTAAAATTTGATTAACTTTTTAGAATATCTATGCACATAGTTGCATTTAAAAGTAATTTTGGAAAATATACTTAGTGTGGTCTTTGAAATAAAATATTCTTTTTATATTCAAATGCAGGTATGTATAGCCAGTCATGATGATACTTTCTGGCCAATCACTGCCAAAGAATAACGGTTACCTATTCACCGAAATGTGGCACCTTTCACACATATGGAATGGAACATTTTTGCCAAGACGCTACTTAATAAACTCTGCCACCGAGAATATGGCACCTTTCACACATATGGAATGGAACATTTTTCCCAAGATGCAACATAAACACTGACACCAAGCGTGCATTACGACCAGTAGGACAATAATGGTATCATAAATTACATCGTGTTAAAAACTCTTGTCTTCGCTTTTCAACTACAGCCGGTCAGATTTTGGATTTAATAAATGTATTTCATGAAGTCACTTACAGGACAGTAATGTTGTCAAATTAACTGTGTCATATGACAAAAGCCCCGCTGAGTCATTACTAATACTAAGTCTTGGCAACAAATATATTTATTGCTTTGACTTGATGATTAGATTATTGTCGAAAAATATGCATAATTTCTGCAGAAGAGCCTGGACTCGCGTAATATTATTCTGAGAAAGAACAAAATTCATATTTCTGGATGCAAAGCTTATTTTCATTACATACACATAGTTAGATCTAATCTTAGTCGAACTAATCCGACATATACAGTTTGTTTTATATTGTGACGGTCCAACTGCGATGGCTGCAAAAGTCAGAAATTAAAAAGCAGCCATTCAGCGACAGTAAGCTTGTCTAGATCTAATCTTAGAATTATTCTGGTAGAGGAAATAAATAAGTTCTTTAACCAAAGAAAAATTGAAAATTTTGATGTTAAAAGATCGAAACAGTGATGTTACAAATGAAGTCACAACTCGATACGAAAATTGCATGTCAGTACAGTAAAACCTGCTTAAGTTGTCACCTCTAATTACCAGCCTGTTCTCATTTCCCAAAATGGTCATTTATTATATAAATTACCTACATAACGCAGCCGCCTGTTGTAAACAGCCACTTTTTCTAACTCCCTTGGCTGGCTACTTAAGACAGGTTTTACTGTATGGAAAAATGCTGATGTATATAATTCGCTCGTGCCACATGGAAGAGTATAAATATGAGTATGTAATTCAGTTATTGATGTTTTCAAGCTTCAGTTTCATTTGTTCGTTTGTAATTTCTTTACTTTTCAAATATTACACATCATTCTAAAATTCTTGAGTTGAGGTAGTAGGAACTTTTATTCCGGATTTCAGAATTTAAACACTTTTAGACTGGTGTATCCGATGCCGGACTTATTTTCATGTTGAGTGATTCTATACGGATATTTATGTTGGAAAAATGCCGCATTACCTGACGATATATAATCACACGGAAATGGTTGTCATTCCGTGTGTACTACATTTAGTTAATGATATATCTTAAAACATTTATCATTATTATGACACGGTTGTAAATGTTAATGATTATTTATTAATTGTTACTTACCGTAAAACTAATTATTATTTTTTATTATCGATTTATTTGAAATTTACAACATTAAGCCGAGCACTAGAATACACCTCGTGGCTAGTCAAAATAATTCGACGTTCAGATTGTTTAAATTTTTGACGGGGCAATCTAATTGTCAAAACTTCGAAGGACCAAAATAAAGGAAGATAAATCACAGTCATGTAAAGTTATTTGTTTTATCATTTGCGCATATTGGCATGTAGACATGGTAAACGTTAATCGTGTACAGTACATACATAGGTTTAAATCACAAGAAAATTTGTAATTTTGGATATTATTTATTAATTTTTACATAAATCATTGCGGAATTGAATCCACGTTCGATACATGTAAGTTGTATTTGAATTTATGGCCAATTCTTGACATAGGCCCAATCGGCATTTGAACCTATAGCATGCAAAGCGTCGACAGCGATGAAAATTTCATCAGAAATTGCTCCCACTATCTTGGTCTTTTGAGTGTTTGACGCGAGTGGGGATATTGCCCATATGAAAAAATTACCTCAATATTTCCTAGGATTGCGTCAGATTTGTTGGACTAAACTCGCGGCAAGTGCTGGTTTGACCACTCTTTTGTTGAATTGATTTTGTATTGTAAATTTGTTTTTAAAGAAATCTCCTGTTTAATATTTTTGCTGTTATATTCATTTTTTTGATGTTGTCAATGTTTTTTACTCCAATGAAATTTGCTTACTCAAGCTATCAGACTGTATTGTTATTGTTTATTAGAAATAAATTTATGAAGTGATACCATTTAGTGATACCATGAGAGTTATTCATTTTGTTTATTTAATAAGTATATGCAGACAAAGCAGACTTATCTGGAGTGACCAGTCGTTTAAGTTCCCATTGTACACAAGCTTCAGTGCATCTTAAAATCAATTGGTGAATATTGCCATTATTGGCAAGAAAAACATGACTCGTTCTGCTTTGTCTCCTATGAATAACTACAAAATGACGATCTTTCCAGAAAATAAACTTTATTTAAGGTATAGAATAACTCCATGATTGATATGAAACCATCTCAAAGAAGGGTAATCATTGAATTAATTTTCGAATCGAGAGACGTCCGCCATTTTGTTTCTAATGTAAACTGAAAAATGGCCTTGCGCAACGGCCAATCAAAATCGATATTCACTTTCCGTATATACCGTCAGTGTGGAGGGGCCCGCTGAAGGGCAAAACCGCTCACGGGGTATACGGATTTATATAACGTGCATGTTAACCAATGAAAATCCGAGAAATTCATTTGCAGTATTATAATATTCTAAATATGTTCGAGTCTTTAAATCTTAATTACAGTTTCAATGCCATAAAGTATTGGTGATCTTCGTATGCATTTCATCATAATTTCATATGTTTCCACAACCGATGGGCAATAGAAATATCGCATGTATCTCTATAGTTAAGGAATCATATAGAGAAACTTAGAAAGGTTCACAACACAGTCTTAATTATACGGCATTAAGTATAACAATAGAACAAGATTATGAGCATTGTATTAAGAATAGTTTCCGTCGCTATATAGGTACCAAGAGAGTTGGGACCTAAGCTGCTTATAAGGATATTTTGTATCAATCATATTCTGATCAGAGCTTAGTTGGTGTTGAGGAGTGTAATTTTTCAACACAACCGGGACATGGACAATGTTGTGAAAGAAATACTTATTAGGGAAGTCAACATTTTCGATGGCAAAGAGGCCTAAGAAGCTGGTTTGAAATGCTTTACTTTCTTGACAAATCCGCGGGTTCGCTCTCAGCTGTTGGTGATCTATTTTTTTCAAATGTAGTATTTTTATCTAGAGTTTATCTTATTAAACAAAATAGGAAAATATTAAAAAAATATATTTGTCGTATTTCTTGGACAACCAAATTGTGCGGGAAAATTGGATGTAAGTTATTTTTATTGTCTCCTGCCTTTTTCGAAGGAAAAATGTTCCCCATTATAAGACATGCACAAGATCTAGACCCCTAGCTCCAAGTTCAAGGTCACACTTAGATGTTAAAGGTTAACATGGTCTGTTTCGTTTCCGGTCAATTACTAGGTACACATGTTCCCCACAATGAGATGACGTGTCATGCGCAAGACCCAGACCCCTAGCTCCGAGATAAAGGTCACACATAGATTTCAAAGGCTAACAGGGTCCGTTTCATGTCCAGTTCATATCTCTGTCACTCATGAAGGGATTTTAGAATTACTTGGTACAAATGTTCCCCATAATGATTCAACGTGTCATGCGCAAGGCCAAGACCCCTTGCTCAAAGGTCAATGTCACACTTAGAGGTTAAAAGTTATCATGGTCTGTTTCTTGTCCGGTCCAAGACTCTTTCATTCATAAAAGGATTTTAAAATTACTTGGTACAAATGTTTCCTATAATGAGCTGATGTGCCATGCGCAAAGCCCATACTCGTGGCTCCAAGATCAAGGTCACATGAGTTGATGTATCATGTACAAGACCCCTAAAACCGAGGTCAAGATTTGAAAACACTTTAGAGGTGACCACAAAAAGAAGATTCAACAGATACAATTAAATTAAGTTTCATCATATGAGCCATGAGCAGAAGTTGTTTAAAAGGCTTTTCATTTATTTCTATAGCGGTTCCTTAAATGAACCAAACGAACCCATTTATATAGCCTTTATATAAACATGAGACAAAATTATACGAGGATGCCACAGACCATGTTTAATGTCGATCTAAATGGTGTACATACGGATTATGAACCGCAATTCTACATTCATACTTCACTTTCAGATCCATTCCATTTAACTTTTTATACCCAAGGAAACGAATTCATATAAGTCATCATCTAAGACTTACTTAATATGGAGATAATATGAACGTAGTGTTTTCGAAATGAATGCTGTTTAAACCAAATTAATTTGACAGTGTTGCTCATGCAGACTTACCGTGCAAAAATGTCACGACTTTTCAAGCAAGCACTTTTCAAGACTTTTTTTTCTATTTTTAAGGACATAATTTTACATTAATTAGAATTCATTTTTCTGGATTAAATAAAGTTTTACTTTTCAGTACAATAGGGTTATTTTAACAGTAGCTCGATCTGGGATGATGTATTCGGCGCGAGTGGATTTTTGCCAGATTTGGTCCCACGAGACGCGCAAATGCCGAGTGTGATCCGGCCTTGCAAAACCCTAGCTTTTGTTATAATGACCCTTTTATTATATACCGCTATCTTTTTATTTATTGTTTCGTTATTGAACAAAATCTTAATTGTTTATCGATATTAAAATGGAACTAAGTGAAGTTTTTATGTGCGCTATTTATAGAACTGTATGAAGCATATTAATGAAATAAGTCCGTCAGCATACAATACGGAAGTTAAAAGGTACAATACGGATTCTTTTCTGCCTGTTCATATTTAATTGTGAAATATACAAGCCGATATTTTACAGAATTTATATAGGTATATAATAAAGTCTTTTATGACAGCTTTAGGCCAAACCATGTTGATCCCTGCTTCTTCAAATTTTCCACACAGAAATTTATAAAGCGATTTTTCTTACGGCACGCACGAAAAAAATGTTAACAATGTGTGGAGATTTACGCGTTATTTCTGGACTGATGGATATCAAAATACGTCTTTTTGGAGAATTTGTGCATTAAATTACCTGAGTGGCAAAACTGTCTGTTAAAACTTACTCTTAAGAACTATGCTATTTTGAAATTATGAATTAGGTGGGTGGGGTACATGATATGATTTCTGAGGAATTTTGAAGTTACTGTAAAACAAACTTTTTTCTAATGTGACAATACATTAAAACCATGAAGTACTGAACTCTTACTTTAATTAAAAGACTAAAGTGGGAAAAGTTATCAGTATGTTCGCGTCACAATTTTCGGGGTAATTATTCTATGTCATAATGCATAACTGCGAAAAACTGTAACATACATAATAAAGATGAACTATCCGTGTAAATGAGCTGAGAGTTATTTTTCTATTTCCATTTATTACTTTTCTAAAAAACACATTACAATTAACCAGGTGTTTGCAAAATTTGTCATTTTTGTGCACATGCCTTTACACATTAAAGAAGTCCGAAGTATAGGTATGGTGTGCGAGAAGGGCCTGAACGCTTAAGTAGTGCGCTTTTACAGGGATTGTACTGCTCGGACATAAGTCCACAAAGTGCAACAAAAGAAATATCAGTATTAATTATGTAATAATATTTAGCATGGACGATTTGCACTGTGAATACATACTTCTTACCCTTAACATATAATTTCACGAGTACATACTCATATACATATAAATGGGGGTGTTTGTCATGGGATTCGATCCGATAAGGCCGGTACTTGAGCTGCGACCTGAATGAATGGTTACCGACTTTATCCACATGGCGCCTGGCATAGTGGTAGGAGTTGGGAGGTAATTGGAAAGCACAATAACGGTGTCTCATAAGCCAAATTGGCTGGCCCTTTCAATAGAGGTGGCACTATGATAAACAAGACTTTTACCTTTTATACACTAGGAATATGTTTGTTTTACATGTAAGATCAAAGCATTAACCCCTCGTGAAAATATAATGCATGTGGCGTTCACTGTTGATATGTAATTGTAATATTATTTTTTCACATTACACTCAAACAAATACCCTTTTGCATATTCATTGGTACAAAAATATAAACAAACAAATAAAAACGGGAACAATGTTTATTTTGTACGATGAGAGTACCACCAGACTAGTACCTAGATCAAGACACTAACCTCAGCTGGATGGCTTCCTTATGCGTAAAAAATTGTTTGTTTCCGATATCCCGACCTACCCTAATTTTTTGGCCCGACCCTAAATGTTTTTATGGCCTTGAAGAATATTTTTTTTCAACTTTTTAACAAAATGATGCAAAACTGCACTTTTTATGCTTTGAACATGGCCAGTGATGTTAGAAATCAACTTACTGATGCTCTAAAGGCATATCCCTCTTATTTGTAATCATTTTTTGACAAAAAAATAATTTCCGAAAAGTCTCCCTTAATAAAAAAAAATCCCAAAAAAATAATTCCGACCTACCTACACTAATTTTTTTGAGCATGCTACCGGAAACAAAGAATTATTTTTTAAGGCCTTACGCGAAAGTTTTACACATCAAGTTAGGGTTCCATCCTACGTCGGTAGGTAATGGGCGGGTAATTCGAAGCCAGCGACCATGACCATCATGTTTTTTTTTTTGTTTTGTTTTTGTGTGTGTGTGTGTTTTTTTTTTGTTTGTTTTTTTATAGTATTAAACTTAAAAATTCAATTAAATTTCGTGAACATATTTATTAAATGATACTCTCAATGATATTTACCGTCAGAAATTACAAATGGTTTGCCGAATACACCATACTTTTAATTTCAAAAGTTTACACACCATGTGGGTCGGAAAGCACGGAATTTACGTTCTTGAACGCATATTTGAATTGTCATGTTTGAAATGTAAACAAGGGAATAAAAGTTAATGTTTTCTTGTTCGAGGAAAAGATCGAACTGTGATAGTCAATGTTCCCGATACGGATGTATATAAATTATAAACATGAGCCGTTTCATCTTACAGGACTTACAAAAACATAGTAAGCGATTGTTTATTTATTGTATATTTATGTTCTAGTAACCTTTGACACTGAAATCGAGGACAAGCCGGGATTGTGACATATACATGTCTGTTGTTGGGATGGAAAAAAGCTAGGTCCAAAATTTAAAGTAAAAGCTATATTGCATAAATTCTTCGTTATTTCTGTGCATACAATTCGGTTGTTTAAAGGTTAGAATATCAGGAAATTACAGAAAATAAAACATATCTTTGAAAAAGTCCCGATCTTTCATCATTTGTTTGGTCGGCGCATGATTACAAATTTAATGTTAGTAGGCTGTGATGTCCATGAAGCCGTGTAAAGTGATAATTTTGATGACACGTTGGATTTATTTTATAATTGTGAGTGATCGATAAGTGATCAGAAAGATCGGACAGTGGGATGTTATAAAAAAGTGATGCTTTATTTAGATTAGAAAGTGAATCATAATATACAATAAGGACATCCAAGGTAAAACACTACTTTTATTTCGTTCACTGAAGAAAACATGGCGGACATATTTTTGTAAAAAAGCGGTGCACGTGTGATTTGTGTAACAGAGTTTAACGACAACTTCTTAGAAAACTAACGCTCAGCTCATTTACACTGACATATCCTTGATTGATTAATATATATTTTGTACAAATATTACAGTCTCACGGTACCAAATACTTGCACCGAAAATGTCTATGCATCTTTTTCTAGTACACTGCTGGGACATGCTTTTGAGTGTTTTTGATACTTTATAATTTACTCGGAGATATATTTTTTTATTATTATTAGTTTCTCTTTGGTCCCCGTGCATTTCTCGTGTTGTTACGACAATCTCAGTTTTACATAGGAATTTTACAATGTCAAAATAGCATAGTCCTTAAGCAAAAAGGAGCCAACGTTATCCATCTGCTTGTTCTTGAGATCCGTTATTTTTAATTATCTCATAGTGCGGCAGTTTTCCTTTGATTTTTGCAGTATGTTAAACATGGTAACACACGTCAATACTACAAAATCTGTGCTGATATTTTACAAAACTGTTACGATATATATCAACACAGAAATCTCTATAGAGTTTCATTAGAAAAAAAAAACTGTTGCGATATATATCAGCACAGTAAAACTGTTCCGATATTTATCGCAACACTTTTTCTCTATCGAGGTCCTATCAAGGGAGTATGATTTTTTCCTTTCAAAGCAAAGATGATTTTAGCTCCAATTTACTGAGAAAGAATTATCACAAACACCTACATTAATAAAGTAAAAGAATAAATAAACTAGAATATTTCAAAAACTCGATAGTTATCGTCAAATTCAGAAATACACGAAATATATGAAATTCTGGGTTTTTTCAAATATTTAATTTTCTTTGATTTTTTTTTTACAAACAAAACAACAAGTTTTACAATATGTTTGGCCAATGAAATGCAAAGATTTAAAACCAATGCAGAAATCTGTTGGATACTTTTATCTGGGGAACACATTTTCTAAAACAGAAGTTTTAGTGTTTCAGTCAGCGAGGCGCAGAAAGAGAACCAAAAGAGTAAAAATAATAATAAACAAATTTAAATGAAAATAATATATAAATTTTAATAATAAAACTATGCGATAAAACAGTTATAATATGTAATGCTCGTGTGTTACGAGGATATATCAGAGCTAGGAGTACATCGAGGGTATTTTTCTCTGCACATATCTGTCTCGGCCTACCGGCCTCGACGATATGTGTAGAGAAAAATACCCTCGATGTACCCCTAGCTCTGATATATCCTGGTAACACACTCTCACAAATACTATAACTATTACATACTGCGTAATCATTAAGAAAAGAGTCTTCAGTGAGACTGTGGCAAACGGATTTCTTTCTCAAAATATGTTGATTCAACTTGTTTTGACCCTGTTCAGAACAATTTTCCTTATTCATAATTAATACAATTATGCATTGCTGAGGCAGCGCGTGAAAATACGGATTTTACTTCCTCTCTTTAACAAGCACAAGCAAAGGGTCTTATTTTAGCTAGAGGTTTCTCGAGGATTCAAATGTCAGTCATTTATGCCTTGTAGCGGTCTTAAAAGTTTCCTTAGTTTACTTAGATTCAGCGTTGTTATTTGAAATCATGGAATCAATTTTATCTATTTGTATGATACATAAACCGATTCCATAGACTGAAAATGTGCTGCACGTTTCTTTCCTCTCCTAAACACTCTCAATCAAACCGAGGCTGCATTTATTTGGTTGAGGGAGGAGGGGTTGGTTCTATTTTTCTACAGGAACTTTTTATAGATTTATTATTCAAATTTCATGTAAGATACTAATGAAATTTTAAGATATCTGGCCACAGAAAAAGCATGTCAAACTAAATAAGATTCCGTATAAGATACGTATGTCTCCCAGTCTATGTATACATTTAACTCTGGCGGCCATTTTGTGCAGCGAAGCAGAACGTGTCGGCAATTTGCACAACTAGGCTTGATACAGATCACTCCTGTGAAGTTCCGTCGAAATCTGTTCAGCAGTTTGACCCGTGAAAGCCGGACAAGATTATTCTATTTTTAGCTCTGGTGGCCATTTTGTGCAGCGAAGCGAAACGTGCTGGTGATACGCACAACTAGGCTTAGTACTGATCACTGAAGTTTCGTCGAAATCCGGCCAGCAGTTTGACCTGTGAAAGCCAGACAAGCTTAATACGGACGGACGGACGGCGAAGGCAAAAGCATTATCCGCCTATGGGGGAGACATAATTAAAGCAAACAACAGCCTTATCTTTTGCTTGTCGAATCATAGGTCTAGTTTATAGTTTGCTTCTCAGGTTATCAATACAGGAATATCACATTTCTTATTTTTACTGTTCGCCCGCTCCAAAAACACTAAAATTTAAAGAAAAATGTTGTGCTTACTCGCTAGCACCATTTTAAAATTAAAAATGTATCTGTAGAATAGCTGATGAATTGGGTGTTGCCTTGTGTACGCTGCATTGTTTTGAACATTACTATCGGCGTTGTTACCGGATGTGGTTTTACCGGACATGGTGGGTGGAATCATGGCGAAAGTCGATAAATTTTTGCAATTTCATTCACTTTCAGCTATAAACCGGTACCAATACCCATACGCCTCCTAGTTAATTTCCAAATACTTATGATAAAAATTTCATGTAAAATGCTAGTGATTTCATGCTGAATGGCAAAAATGTAATTCTAAATGTTACGTTCAAAAATAAACTAATATAATAATATACATCAATGATATACATCTACTAATTCCAAATGGCAAATGTCAAAAACCAAAATATTATTGCTAAATAATAAAGGCTAATCATCTAATTTTTTACCTTAATGAGTTAATGATCAGTCCTGATTAAAATAATGATTGTAAGTGTGAATCAACGGATAACATAACACGCTCTAATTCGAAGCAATAACATGTTCTACCATTCACGGGAATACCCGAGCGAAACTGACTACACGAAAATGTTCAGAAGTTTTAACCGAGACAAAGTTATTTAAGGTAGTTCTGCACGTTTGGTAAACCGGAATTGGTGGCGTAACGTCATTTATGCGGAATACGTAGAATAAAGCCTGGATTAGGCGTACGGAAATGAAAATCACTTTACGAATTAAAGGCAACCTGTGAATAAATGTATGAAATTGTAACAGTCTCGATCTTTCTAAAGTTAAAATATGATACTGAAATATCTGACACGTTAAATAATAGAAATTATTTTCTTCTGCAAATAATTTACTTTATTTTGCAAGGAAAAGCTGTCAACACCGTTGCTATGCAGTTACGTCACGATCACTAGGCAATTGGTGATCTTCGGATATTATCGTCCGTTACGCATGGTTTCTAGCCAGCATGCTATCATTAAGCCGGGTATCAGTTCTACCAACGGTATATAAGCACCAAAAGTCCGTGCAAATTTCTCTTTCTCGATTCAACACCGAAGATAAACTACGCTGCTAAAAACTCAATTTCACATCTGTAAACTATATTACGTTTATCATGCCACGTGGTCGAGGCGTACGGAGGAAGAATTATGCTGCTGCTGGGCCAAGGCAGCAAGGTGCTGCGGGTCTGAATCCTAATGCTAGGCGGGCACACAACGTAAATAATGCCGATGCCAATCCTGTCAACGATGATGCCGCTGCCGGTCAAAGATTGGATGATTCACATTGCCAGACGGATTCTCCACCCTCTCCAAATCCGGTGGTAACTACACGGGGGCAGAAGCGCACGAGCGAGGACCTCGATGGTGCAAGCAACAGCTTATTACAGCCAGATGCGGGTAGGTCTATTATTGATTTTGAAAATATTATTAAGGATTCGGGTGTTCTTCCTCCGGACAATTCACATCAGAGTTCATGTCCCGATAATTTAAGTCTCGGTGTTGAAAATACTGCTCAGGGTATTAATGTCCCATTTTTTCCCCAGTCTGTTTTCCAGTCTACTTCAGGCGGCTTGTTTACGCCGCCGGATATGCGTTTAGCAGGAGATGATCTGGCCGCCCATGTTCCGTCATCAATTAAACAACAAATTTGTAAGGGTGAATACACTAATTTAGCTCTCTTATTGAAAGGTGCTGTAGAACTGGCCGAATTTTCCAACAGCAGTGTTCTCAGATTAGTAGATTCCGACGGCCATATTGAGGCTTCCAAAAAAGTTTGTAAGGAAAAAATCGGTTCTATCGAGAGATGGACCGATGCCTTCATAATTTATGCATCTATTTATTTGTCCACGCATTCTGATAAAGTTTACGAACTTTTGCATTACATGTTTACCATCAGAGAGTGTGCCGCGCGTCAAGGGGGATTCGCTTGGCGGACCTATGATGAACAGTTCCGCCTCCGACAAGCACTAGTGCCTTCCCCTTGGTCAGTTATTAATAACGATCTATGGTGGCGCTGCGTCCAGGTGCGGGATAGTTCTAGGCCGACAACCCCTTTCAGCTATAAATGCAATGACTTTAATGTCGAAACCTAAAACAACGTTGAAAGCTATGCAATCCCCTATTGGCTTCTTGAATTTTTGCTGCCGTGCTGTCGTAGCCGGCAGGCCGTTTATTCGTCGCTTGATCAATGCTACTTGTGGTCTCACAAAGCCATTCCATTGAATACGGATCAATAAAGAAATCCGCCTTGACCTACAAATGTGGTTAAATTTCGTTCAAAATTATAACGGGATTTCAGTGTTTCACGACCGCTTTTGGGTCACAAATGAGGACGTTCAGTTGTTTACGGAGATCGCTGGGGGCCAAGACAGGGGTTTTGGAATATATTTTCACGACCAATGGTGTAATGCTAACTGGCCGGAATCATGGCAAACATCGGGAATTACATCTGATATTACGGTTTTGGAATTATTTCCCATTCTTGTAGCATTATTTATTTCGGGCACTGACTTAAAAAAAAAAAAAAAAAAAAAAAAAAAAAAAAAATCAGGTTTAATTGTGACAATATTTCGGTAGTTCATATTTTGAACAAATTGTCATCAAAATCCAATCGTATCATGTGTTTAGTTAGATTTCTCACATTGAGAGGTGTTTGCAGTTAAACATCATTGTCAAGGCAAATCATATTCAAGGTCGTTCAAATATTGTTTGCGACGCATTATCTCGGTTTCAGTGGGACAGATTCAGGCAGGTCGCTCCAGAGGCAGACCCAGCCCCTCGCCAGATACCTTCCTTTCTTTGGAATATCTTCAGTTTAGAGCCGGGCAGTTATTACAGCCTGGAACATCACCGAACTCCCTCTCAACCTACAACGTAGCGCTAACGTATTTAGGCAATTCAGACAAATTTACAAATTAGGTGATTTTCGGCCAGCCCCAATCAAGCACATAGTTGTTTTTATTTCTCATTGTTTTGAGAAATGACTTTCACCGAAAAGCATTTTAACCCATATTTCTGGTTTGAATTACTATCACAAACTGCACGGTTATCACGTCATCACTAGTAATTTTGTTATAAAGAAAATACTTGAGGGTTGCCATAGCAAACGTATTTCTAGGGACAAAAGAGCACCGTTAACTTGGAATGTATTAGTTGCAGTGTGCTCGGTTTTACCACAGGTCGCAATTATTCATGATGAGTCAGTTCTATTTTTGGCATTATTTTTAATGGCCTATTTTGGTTTATTCAGAGTAAGCGAGTTAGTCACCCCTAGACCTGGCGTGGGTGGCCAAATCCAGTTAAGTGATGTGTCAATTTCAAGAAATGATACACACATGTTAGTCAAATTATACCGCTTCAAAACTAACCAGCGCTGCAACATGTTTCTATCAAACTTCCAAGTGTTAAACATCAATTTTGTCCCGTAAAAGCTTTAACAAACTATTTGTGCCTTAGACCAAACGTCCATGGACCCCTCTTTTGCCACGTGAATGGCATACCAGTCTCAAGGTCAGTTTTGCGGAGTTCTTGCTAAGTGCATGGCTAGAACTCAATATTCAGGACACTATAGGTCGCATAGCTTTCGAATAGGTAGAGCAACTGATTTAGCACAGGCGGGTCTTTCAACTGAAGTAATAAAGTCATTAGGTCGCTGGTCTTCAAAGTCTTATAGAACTTATATTCGTAATTAGCTTTCTTTTCAATATTTAGTGCCCACTTTTGCTGACGTCAATTTAGCCAAGAGTTTATAATTTAATTTTACTACACGTAGACTATATTAGAGATGTACTGGATAAAAACTTAAAGCAATAGTGTAAATAGTTTAAGCGCTTTGGATGTAAAGCTTAATACTACTGCTATAGAAGTCTGCTGAGCTGGAAATGTGAGACTATTACATGAAGGAAAATTTAGTTTGCACAATGTTCTTTAAGAATTTTTGGGGTATAAATTTCTAGAAATTTATTGTGGCGTAAAAATTCTGTCGGTCGAGGGTTGAACAGGCGAGCCAGCAAAATTCACTGCTTATACACAAAATTATTTTATTATTTGATATTGTATGGTATCTGTCTGTCGAATTTTCTCCTAAATCGATGTTGGGGCCTTGGCCTCATTCCCGTCGGTTTGGGGGCCTATTCGACTGACGTTTTATAGTAATAATACACAGCGTAATTTGAATCGCGGTTAGATACATTTTGATTGTAAGCCTGCAATTCTGTTTGCGTTTCTAGGTTTTGCCCAAGTGATCTGGCAATCCTAGCTTGCTAAGTTTACTGTTGCGCTAGCCATATTTGCCTAGTTTGCGTAGTTTATTGTTGCACTTGCCAAGTTTTTTACTTGATTGGTTTCAAGTAAATTTGCGTCTTTGCCCGTGGATTCCAATGATAGTTTGCCTTATTCGCAACAGGTTTTGCCATTTGCTTATTTTGCTATTCATGTCGGACAGTTGCTTCGGCACTCCCTGTCATATTGCAGGCTTGGGCAGTTGCTTCGGCACTCACTGTCATAATATTGCAGTCTCGTTACTCGTTTTTATGGACAAAAATTTGCTTCGATCCGCACTTCGTTTTTACTCATTCAGGCTCGCTGGTTCTTCTCGACCGACTGTGTTTGGACAGTTGCTCCGGCACTCCCTGTCCAAACATTAAGTGGCCTTAAACCTCCAAACTTACCATAATAATGTTATTATCTACATTACTTGTTACCCCTTGTGATAAATGTCATATGATGTAATGTTTTACATGCTTCTTATTGAATAATAATCATGATAAATCGTTAAGTATTTTGTTTTATTTACTTTCGAATGATAAAATAATTCAAAATAATGTCTTAAAATTAGTTGCAAATAGGCGGTTCACACTAATCATGGCCAGATACCTCAGAAGTAAGCACACGAACCTATACATTGTATTTCACTATATTATAGGTTATATGTTTATTTACGACTTTGAGAAGTTTCATTAAGATCTACATTGTTAAAATGTTACGAAAGTTGCTATTTTCCTATAGACTCCCATTATGAAAAATTGCATTTTCTAGGTATATTCTAAAGTTTTAAAAGTCAGAGTTTAATCAGATTCTACATTTTAGAAAATAATTCGATCCAAACGTGCAAAACTACATTAACTTAGGGCAAACGATTGACTGTTGAAAGGACAGATTCATCCACTGATATATCCAATTCCTTTATTTATATACGCACTTATAAATAAGCGTTTTGCTTTTATTGCATTTCGCTGTTAACATTTAGCATTTGTTATTTGACAATCAATATTTGATAATTAAGCATTCGGCAAAAAGAATTTTGCATTAACTACTAGTATGTCGCATTTAGCAAACGGCAATTGGCATATTCCGTAGGTTGCATTTCTACTAAGTGTTTTGATGTTTACTCTCGTACCACAAACGTGTAACGAAAATATTCAAAAAAGTTGTTTTCGCGTTTTTTAAATATGGAAGGCCGGTTCGCCAAATGCTACTTAAGGACAAGCAGTTAATGAAAAATGCAATTTGCCAACTGTGTTATGTCAAATCTGAATTGTCAAATTATAAAGGCTAATTCATTTGTCAGTTACAAAATATGAAATAAAGAAAGTAAAATGCTTATTGTTTTCAAGTGCTTATTTCAAAAGAGCTGAACATATTAATTGATGAATTCATCCGGTAAATAGTCATTTGCCATAATAAGTTTCGGTTCCATGTCCCCATAACCGGTAGAACATATTATTGCATCTTATCAGACTTATATAACATTAAATGTTATCATATAGCTGGTACTTGAAGAGGTAAATATTTTAAACCCATACTACTTGTATTAAAGAATTTGACGATTCGCAGTTATCAATGGACAGAAAGCATTTATTAGCTATTCGCCATCTAATAGCATTAATTGCTTGGCATTTAGCATAACACATTTGTCAATTAGCAATCTGGGAATTAATTTATGTAATTTAAAAAAGTTTTTGAAATCTAATGTCAAAAGCATAATAGCTTAATTGAATACAGTGACTGCCAAAACTATTCAAATATTTAATTCATGGTGTTTTATATTT